>NC_072386.2:106056691-106359721 GCF_028885625.2 Pongo pygmaeus
CCCCATTCTTACTTAGAGAGACTTGGCCTGTTTTCTCTGAAGCACTGGAATTCTCCAACCTGTAAGTTATTGGAATCTAAATTTCTATCACAGCCATGTACCAAGAAAAATTTTTCCAGTAAGAGGTAATTTACTCCCAAAGAGGAATCTGGTGCTGGTTGGCAAAGAAATAATATTGTGCTAAATTTACATTTACACATATTACATCTAAAATCTGGGAATGTTTTACATATGTGCAGTTCAGCTTGGCTTTTATAAACAGATGAGCACTGCAGTAATGACTGCACTTTCCTTCCACAAATTGTTGGGCATGCCTATGTTATCATTCAGAGAAAGCAGAGCTAGCTTCTCTTGACCCATTCAGAAAGTGGCTTGTGAATTAGGCCCAGAAAAACATGCCTTTAACCCCACAGTAATTTATGAGGAGAGTAGTTTCAAAATTTTGCTGAGAATTGGAAAAAAAAAAAAAGCAAAAGAAAAGAAAAAAGCAGCATAGGAGAATGCAAGTGCAATGGTCATTACTTTTCAAGCCAGTAAGGATGAGTTTTGAATTAAAAAAAGGGAAGATATGAGTTATAGCACATCAAATTTATGGGATATTCTGCATGAGCCCACCAGAACAACGTAAAGATCTTTACTGAACAATTAATTTAGGTGATTTAGGACAAGGTTTGTTTAAGAATTTTTTTGGCATCCCAGTAAAATATAGCAGACCTATAGAAATGGGCACAAATCACAAGTGCATGGCTAAAAAAATTTCTCAATTTTATTATCATTATTATTATTTTGAGAGAGAGTTTCACTCTACCGCCCATGCTGGAGTGCAGTGGCGTGATCTCAGCTCACTGCAACCTCTGCCTTCCAGGCTTAAGCGTTCCTCCCATGTCAGTCTCCTGAGTAGCTGGGATTACAGGCATGCACCACCACACTCAGCTAGTTTTTGTATTCTTTAGTAGAGACAGGGTTTTGCCATGTTGGCCAGGCTGTGTTCAAACTCCTCCTGGCCTCAAGTAAGTTCTGGGATTACAGGCGTGAGCCATTGTGACTGGCCAAATTTTTCACAATTTAAGGACACACCCAGAACCAGCAGATAGATGAGAAACTGACATGGTCAACTCCCCAGAAACCCTCCTCTTACGCCCTTCAGTATCTTCCACTAGGATAACTCTTCTTCTGCTGATACCTAGCTTCTAAGAGATTACATTTGCCTGTTGTTGAACCTTATGTTGGTGGAATTATATAGCATGTACTCCATGTATTCTTAGGAATCTGGCTTTTTAAATTCAACATTATGTTTTTGAGATTCCTCCCCACTATTTTATTTATGATTATTATCATTATTATTTAATACTATTAATTTCCTACTGTAAATTGCATTCATTGAATTGAAATACTGAATTCCTTCTGTTGGAATAGATTTACCTTTTCTTATTGTTTGTATTTTTTCTCTTTTATTAAAAAAATTAAAACCACAGAAAGTATAGGTCATCTATAATACACACACACACACACACACACACACACACACACACAACTTATGCTTTCCAGGGAGTGGAAACTGACTTTACTTGTGTCAGATTCTTATTTTAGGTTCTAAGTCTCAAATGATCTTCTTCTCCTCCCTTCCCTTTTCTTCCTCACCTTCCCCTCCTTCCCCTCCTCTTCTTCCTCCTTCCTCCTCATTTCTCTCTCTCTGTCTCACACACACTTTTTGAGTCATACTTTCTGTTCAGTGAAAGCCAGTATTATGAATGGACCAACCTAGATCTCCCTTAGTTGTATAACTGACAGCTACAAGAATGCCGAGCTTCCTTCTTTCACCAGGACCATATAACTTGGGAGAGGATTTTTACCATAGGAAAGGGGATTCTATAAAGATAAAAAGGGGGGTTGCATAATCAGACTAGGTAGGAGAAAATATGAACACCACAGTACACCATGCTTAGGATCCATTATAGCTAGTCCATAGATGAGGTCTTAATTTGTGTCAATACAATAATAACTCAATGAGCTAGGAACAGAGACTTTTAGTCAGTTTCACACCTGAAGTCTAGATGTGAAGGATTTATTTGTTTGACGTAAATATATTTTTAGCAGAATTTATGGAAAGCATGGCATGGCTCCTACTTTGGTTGGCTCAGAAGTCAAGCATGGCCCCATTATATCTACAGAGAGGAGTGATGAGCCGTGTGCTGCTGGACTAAAGCCCAAGCGGGCTAGCCAAGCCAGAGCAGTACCCACCACACTGGCCCTGGAGCAGGACCAATGCATGAATATCCTCCCTAGTCTACCTCTGGGTGCTAATGTTTCCAATGAGACTGGGAGGCCTGGGCCCGTCTACTGGAGGCATGGATCTCAGGCTTTCAAACTGGCTGCAGAACTAACTTTACATATATCTGACTCCCCTGACTTATTAGAGCCTGCTGACCCTGGTAGATGACAGCTTTGGTTGGATGGATGAAGGTGGGGTGAGAATGATTAATAACCAGAGTTTCTCTGGAATCAACATTCATGGCAGAAGATAAGTATTAATTGGTATAGTTGTTGCACAGGCTGCTATTTGTGTGTATTTTCAGATAATGGGGTTAGGATATTCTCTTACAGAATATTGTTGCACATCTTATGGATTTAGAGAACTGGTAATATGTAGACCCTCTTATATTGTGGGTTCTTGGTACTGGCTTAGATCATTTAGCTACTGTTTATTGGGAATACATAGTGAAAGATTAAAATAGAATAAAATTATCTGATGCTGTGTTAATTTTCAGAGTTGTTAAAATTAGGTTATGTGTAAAGGAAGGGGTATTTCCTATTCATACATTTAATTAGATAGACGGTGGGTAGATAGATTAAAAAAAAAAAGCCTTCTAAATGCTAAGAATTCATTTAAGCAGTGCATGAGATGCTCTTCATTTAATCCTTAGCACAGGTCTAAGAGTTAGGTACTGATATTATTCTCAAGAACCTGGATTTAGAAAGATGATAACTTCCTTGCCCAAAGTCATACAGTTAGTGAAAGACCTGCACTCTAAATACGGGATGTGTGCTTCCAAATTTTAAGCTAAGTTTCTACAGTGTCCCACTGCTTTTGAGGGACTCAACACATAATTGACTCTCATTCCCTTTCCTTCACGCTTGACCACCACGTCTGCTCACAGCAAGAGCAAATGCCACCTGCTTTCTCCACATGCATTCAGAACAGCTCTGTTCACATCAGGGGCATTCTTCCCAGCTGAAACTCTGGCCTGGAGTCTGTTCACACAGCCTGAGCTAATAAAGATCCAAGAAGCTCCTGGCTTCACTGAAAACATCAGAGGCAAAAGAATGCAGAATAGGAGCAATGGATACTGTCCAGAGGAAAATGGGCTCCTGTTCGAGCAGACCTTGTTTCACCTCTCAAGCAAGGGCAGAATGTGGGAATATAAGGAGTCTCAAGCTGCCATGGAAATAAATGACCACAGGTTGTACCACAGCATTATTTCATCTTTCCTTACCTCTCCCTTTAAATTCTCATATTATCTGCACTAGTATGTTTAGTCATCTGTTTTTTAACCCAATCATTGTTTGAGCATGCATCATTTGTCAAATGCTATGTGTGGTGCTGGAGAGATGATAAAAGGATAAGGCAACTCTGCTTACTACCTGCTGAAGTCTATTTCTCTGGTGGGAAAGTCAGGTGTCTAAGCCTAGACTTGAAGGAAGAGTAGGAATTCTCCAGTAATTGGGATAAGGATGGAAAGAACTGTTTTCTGTATGAATAGGAAATGTGCTGAGGTTGGAGGGTTGGATTTGAGAGTGCATAGGATGATTTCACAGAATACAGTCATTCAGTGTGACTTGGATAAGATATCACAGGTGGAGACATACACGGCTGAGTACTAGGAGACGAAGCCGGCAGGAGGTGCAGGGCCAGATTGTGAATGGCAGTCTAAGCCTCTCAAAGAGTTTTGGTTTTATGCTTCTCAACACACTTAGGAAAGACAGAGTTAATAATGTATATCACATACAATTCTTAAAATTAAGGATCAGATCATAGAAATGAATCACTTGAAGCCAGATTCTGCAGCCAAATTTGGCTAAAGAAGCAACAGGGTGGAAGAAAGAGAAATGATAGAAAGCATTTAAGAGTGCAATTTGCTTTTCTCACCTGAAGACGCTGGTGCAAGTTAGGGTTCTGACCCTCTCCAACAGGCATTTTGTGCTCTGATCCTCGCCACCCATCAATCAAAGAACAGCCCTGCCTAGCCCACTTCGTAGTTATGAAGACTGTTCATATACAGTTTTGCTGTGCCCCACCCAAGTCTCATCTTGAATTGTAGTTACCATAATACCCATGTGTCATGGGGGGGCCCTCGTGGCAAGTGATTAGATTATGGGGCAGTCCCCCCATGCTGTTCTCATGATACTCAGTGAATTCTCATGAGATCTGATGGTTTTATAAGCAGCCTTCCCCCATTTCATCTGCATTTCTCTTTCCTGCTTCCATGTGAAGAAGGACGTATTTGCTTCTCCTTCCACCATGATTGTAAGTTTCCTGAGGCCTCCCCAGCCACGTGGAACTGTGAGTCAATTAAACCTCTTTCCTTTATAAATTAGCCAGTCTTGGGTATGTCTTCATAGCAGCATTAGAATGGACTAATACAAAGACCAAATGAACAGTGACTGGGAAAGAACTATGCACTTATTTAACCCCTCTCTCCTTGTAGGTCTCTAGCTTGAGGTAGAGATATCACTGTATGGCCCACATACTCAGAGGTTTTATTCTTCAGAAGCCAAGAGATTCTTTCTCTGACAGAGTTCCCCATGGCCTGGAAGATAACCTATGACTCTCTAAACCAGTAAGCATGGCTGCTGGCCTCTTCTCTGTTCATTCTACTCATGAACTCGATGCTCTGGTCATGTGGAATTCCAAACTTGATATGCTAAAAACGAAGAAACAAAATGAAATGATTGCTTGTATATTCTGTAAGTTGATTCCCCACACCCCCACACAGATACAAGGCAAATGCTAAGAAAACACTCAGCTAAGAATTCAGCCATCTCTGCCTTGTGCATGTTTCCATTGCCCAGATTTCCTCTTTTGATGGTTGTCCGGAGTTCACCTGTTCTTAGGCCTCCCTCCTCTAGGAAGCCTTTTCTGATTTTGGTGCAGCCATCAGTGAGATCTCTTTTCTTTGTACCCACAGCAAACTACAATTCCAATATTGCTTTAACCTCTACAAACCACCTCTTGAACTCAGAGTGAAAACAGAGTCACATTTGTTGGATGTTTCCAGTTGATCTCTCAGGTCCCCAGATGCTTCATGACTGCATACATCACTTCATCCTATGACTTCATTATTGTACAGTGTTAAGTTTTTGGAGTACTCTCTCAACAGGAAAAAAAAACTTAAAAATGAACAAGCAGAACAACCATCGCAACAACAATAAACAAAACATGAGCTTATGAAATCCCCAACCTCTAAGATAAAGCAAGAGGAGTGGTGTCAGATAAGAGCATTTCTCTCATCGCTTTCAGCTGCCGAATCTATCCCTTTAGAAACTGCTAATCTCTGCTCTGACAGTTCATACGGCTCATCTTGCCACAATACCTCACTTGTCCAATTGTCATGCCACCTGCCGTGGTTCTTCAAGGGAGAACATGCTCATATATTCTTAACCAAGCCAGGCAAAGAGGTCCCCAGTGTGAAGTTCTCTATTTGAAAATCCTCATACGCAGCTCTCTCAGGTATGTAGCCAATTTATCAGCTAGACCCAAGAATTCTGGTCAAGGAAATGACTACGTCTGCTATATCACCAACCTAGAATCCCTGTGCCTTTTCCTTCCTGGGAATTGACTTAAGGGGGCAGGCAGATTTTTCATGCTCAAAGGATCAGACTGCCCTTCCCTTATATAATGGGGTGACAGTCTCATCCTTCCAAGAGATGTGCCCTTAGTTCCTCAGTTGTTGTTTTTTTTATGGAACTCTAACCTCAGTGACAAAAGAGTGATTTATCTTTCCAGTAGAGGCTCATCATGGGATTCCAAAATATCTACATGTATGTTCAGATTTGCAAAGTACCCTATTCTGTTTTTCCCCACTTCTAGGAGAGACTGCTCTTGATGAATCAAAAGTGGTTTCCTGGCATGCGTCTTGTTGAAAACAGAAGGAAAAACAAAATTTAACCACTGGCATATATCGCACAACAATCAATTTCACGATTCTATAATGCAATTGCACCATTTCTTGCTAATATGTGCTTTAGACTGTAGATTTGTTGAGAGTGGGAATTACATCTTACCTATAACCATTAAGGCATTACACCTTAATTCTATCCATGCACACAGTTTCTAAGCTAGAACCCGCTGCAGAGTTGCACTCTAGTCATTTACTTATTATTTCACTAAATAAAGAAGACTGAATGAGTGCATGGATCTCCTCCTAGAGTCCTTTCTGGGCACCATGTTCAAAATGAAAAAGGCCTTTTATCTGTGGTCACCAAAATTATATTTCTGAAAAAGATGCTAAAGTTTGTCTTTGATAAGCTCTCTTACATGTAATTACCTATGTTCCTGGCTATCTTTTATAAAGCAGCAATAAACTCAAGATTGTCTAATAACAATACCAATGGAAGTACTATGTGCAAAGACCCCTTGGGAATCCCAGGATGGAAACACCTTCCATTAAAAAAGGTAACAGTCTCTTCCTTGACAATACAGGATAAGGGTGATATCAGAATATTTCAGAACGTATGTGCCTACTTATCAACAGGTATCAGTCTGAAGACACTGTATACAGGTTCTGGCTCTAGCTCTGCTGCCAACCTACTAAGCTAGCTTTGATAAGTCTTTGTCCATCTCTGGGGCTCAGTTTCATTTTCTCCAAAAAGCAGTGGAAGGAATACATTATCTCCGTACTCACTTGGAAAACCACATCCCTGCTTATTAATCTCCTGGAAGCTCCTATGGATTACGTACCTAAAATCAGACATGCTGGTCTAGCTCACAGGCCCTTTCCCTCAACACTGACCCTCATCTGACTGGTGGGCCAGCCAAGACTTAATATTTACCATTATGTTGTGTCCAAAGAGAACTGCTGTGATCTGGTAGTGGGGATTTGGAGTTTTCAAAATCCTGAACAGTGGCTCTTTACTGCTCCCTGGTGGTGCAAGTAGGCTTCTGCTGATGTCCAAAGAAAACGTTTTCTCTCTGAGATGTAGACTCTGCTCTTATCTTTGGAATGCTTAATGAGCCAAATATGTAACATGCGAGCACAATGCCTGCTACCAAGTAGCTGCTGAATAAATGCATATTTATTTGTCCCTTCCAAAGGGAACTGGCTACAGATGGTTATGTTTTGAAGATTCTTTAAAAATATTACCATTATAGAGTAGGAATTTAGAGCATACAATCATAATGATAATGATAATAAATAAAAATAGCAGTAAATCATGGGTATTTATTATATAACACCAAAAAAACTAAAAGTAACCAAGCAAAAGAGGGGTATACAAACTCTAAAAAAAATGAAAATTGATGTATTTGCTCATTCTTTTATTTATAATTTATGAAGATGATAGGAATAAGGGGAGTCTAACACTTATTAGAGTCTAGGTTTTCCATGTTTTCCATGTTGATATTTAACACCTAGAAAAACCTAAACATGCAGAAGTTAATAGCCTCATTCTACATAGGAGGGAACTGCAGCTCAGGGAGACAAATAGCGTGCTGAACGTTCCAAGGGCAATGTGTGGCCAGCATCTGTAATTTAATCCAAGTATGCCTTGCCCCAGACCTTTGCTGTTTCTAATATATCATCCAGCTTTCTGGGGGCTTTAAAATCACTTCATCGGCTACCCCTTGAACAGATGGAGAAACAATGACTCAGAGAGAGATGCTCTTTCTCCAGTGGTATGCTGGTAAATGTTTACCAACCAACTCAGGGTGGTGGTGGGCAGGGACCAATCTATAGTGTTTGCTGATTTCTCTGTTTAAAAAATACTCTCATCATGATCTATTTTATTGAATGTGGAGTTGGAAAGTAATGGGCTCTCGTGTGCTGCCAGCACATGACTGCTCCTAAATTTTATAGTGACAGCTTACAAATATTTATTGAGTATCAACATATTCCAGACTGATGTGAACAAGAACTCAAGTGTCTGGGCCAACTCCAGTTCCCTTCCGCTTTCTGGCTTTGGACAACAGAATCTGAGATGTCATTCTGCTACAACCTCACCAATTGGTCATTTTAGCCTCTGATTCTGCCCTTTTCCTACGACTCTGGCTTCATGATATGAGAATATTTAGTATCAAGGTGAGGTGGCAAGACATTCATGGAGACTTAAACGAGTCACTATCTGCCTATAGTAATGCTCCTTAGTGTGGGAACCACACCACTCTCATGGTGTGGTACCAATCAGCATCAGGATCTCTGCAATATGCTTATGCCAGCGGACTCTATGCTTCATGAAGGCAGAATATCTATCTTTTTATACGCAGTTGCATTTCTAGAGCATAGAAAGATGGACTGATCCACTGTAGGTACATAATAAATACTTGTTGATGGCCAGGATATTAGAATTTCACTGTTTATATAAATTTCTTATTATTCTATGATTTTGTAAAAGGACATTTAAATCCTCTGGAAGTCAGTTTCTCTATCATTGAAATGAAGAAAATACTAGCTACTATGAAAGTTTTTATAGGATTAAAATACTGTACATCAAGTGCTAGGTACATAGTAGAAAATAAACAAAGAAAATTATTTATTCTTTTCCTTCTCCTCCTTCTCCTCCTCCTCCTCTTTCTCTTCCTCCTCCTTCTGCTCCTCTTCCTCTTCTTCCTCCTTCTCCTCCTCTTCTTTTCTGATACTTTTTGTTTTTATTATTATTGTCACTATTATTATTACTATTATTATTTAATGCTTTTTTATTTTCAAGAATGCCATAATATAAACCAGGCTTATGAGATAGGTAGATTCTGATCACAATACCTTATATATGTTTGGCAGAGATATTTACATCATGCATCTCAGCCAATACTCGTAACTTCCCTCTCTTAAATAGGTATCATGTAGTTCATTTTGTAGGTGAAGAATGAGGTCTGCACAATTAGTACCTCCTGGGATTTTTGCACAAACAAAAAGCTTCTCTGCTTGGATAACTCTTCTGCGGTGTGCTTTAAAGCCAAGCTTGATTGTTCTACTATATTCAAAGGCTACTTCCTCTACCTGAGGCAGAGTTTGCTGTTTCCCTCTTTGTGCTCCTGTTGCATGGGATAACTTTATCTACCACTGTAGCTTTTACTTGTCATTTATTCTTCCTTTTATTAAAAGCCTATTTCTTGACAACCTCCTGGTTGTCAGAAATTTTGCTCAGGCTTTAGGAATATAGTGAGTAGCAAAATAGATAAAACTTTCTGACACAACAGAGCAAAGATGTCACGAGACATAGACATTAGTCAAATAGCCATAAATACACTCTATATGAAATAAACAGGCAGCTGGAATTGAGAGAGTGAAAGGTAGCTTGAGATTAGACTGATTTTTTTAAGCAAGGGCAACATTATCCATAATTGTCCTACTAAGGATTTCAGGTTTTTATCCTAAGAATAATAAGAATCTTCAAAATAGTTTAAACAGAAGAGTGACTTGATGAGAATTTAATTTTAAAATACTACTGTCTTTCATTTATAGAGAATACAGCTATTTTCCACACTACTTAAAGACAGAGACCATATTCAGTATTCCTGTAGCATCTAGCAAAATAGCTGGCATATAGTTGGCACCTAGGATTGTTGTTAAAATAGTGAATGAAATATAGCAATAGCTGAGATTTATATATATTTATAAATTATGTAATAATTTTTATTTATAAATCATGTAATAATTTTTATATATAAATTATGTAATAATTTATAATCTTGTCAGGGATCAACTCAAGTAGCCAGTGTTATGCCAATTGAGAGTTGAGAAGACTAAAATCCCGAAGGATGGTGTTAATTGGTAGAGTTGGCAGGTGGTGAAGCCGGAATTCAAACCTGGCCTATGAGATTCCACCATGACTGCATTCTTTCCACAGCAGTATGCCCTGACCCATGCTACGTTTTGTGGCCTCTTACGGAGTCTGTGCAACAAGGTAGATTCTGAGAGGATAGAAGCTTTTGCCAATTACCCGTTCTCCCCCAGTTTCTTAGGCATTGAAGATCATTCTCATCTAATACCTCTATGATATCATAACCATCCTAACTGCTCAGTCAGCTCTCCATCTTCCTGTTGCATCACCTTCAAGCTCCAGTTGATACAGTAGGCCCCCTGTATAGCTGTGTAACTTGGGATAAGTTTCAAGATTCCCAGTAGATGCCTGAAAACACAGATAGTACTGAACCTTATATACACTGTATTTTTTTCATATGCATACATACCTATGATAAAGTGTAAATTATAAATTAGGCACAGTAAAAATTTTACAATAACTAATACTGAAATAAAACAATTATAAAAAATGCTGTCCCCTATTTCATGGATAGAAGATTCGCTCTCATCCTAGATCTTGGCAATGTCAGCATACCATTTTTATTTTCTCATTAGGTAGAGAACTTTCACCTTTCACTTAAAGAAAGCACTTTTGTATGGCTTCTCTCTGGTATATCTGAATTGCCAGCATCACTACTCTTGCCCTTTGGGATTATTATTAAGTAAAATAAGGGTTACTTGAACACAAGCACTGTGATACTGCAATAGTCCATCTGATAACCAAGATGGCTACTAAGTGACTAATAGGTGGGTAGTGTAGATGGCATGGAGACACTGGACAAAGGAACAATTCATGAGTCAGGCTGGATGGAGCAGGACTATGTCAGATTTCTTCACATTACAGGGGATGGCATAAAATTTAAAGTGTATGAATTGTCAATTTCTGGAATTTTTCATTTAATATTATGAGACCATGGATGACCATGGGTAACTGAAATCATGGATAAGGTGGTAAAGGGGATACTGTACTCTTCTTCCCAGCATCAATTTCAACACCAGCTTACAGTGCCTGATCATCGTTCAGTGTCTCTGGATCCCAATCAATGTGGGTCAAACCAATTGCTCTTCATTTTTCTTTATCTGGCTATCAGAAACACATAGTCCAGTGTCCTAGAAGGCTGCTCCCAACTTCTACAGCAAATCTATTCTACAGAGTTTTGAACTCAAGGTCTTCTGTGGTGTTTTATAGCTCATGTATCAATATTTGTTTGACTCCCAGTGAGAGAAACCCTTAAACAACTGTCATAAATAAATCATGAATTTTCTTACTCATATACAATAAGAAATGTAGAGGCAAGTAATCCAGGGCTTCCATGGCTATTTCAAGATGCCAGTGGAGACTCAGGCTCTTCCTGTTATTTTCACTGAGCCTTTCTTTAGCATGTGTTTCCACCAAAATGGCAGATCCACTTCCAGCATCATAGTCATGATCTAAACCAAAAAAAGAGGGAAGGGCAAGGAATAAAAGGTACATGCTGGCTGAGTGGACCCCCTTTTAAAGACCTTTCTCTGAAGCCTTACAAATAGCTCTGACTATGTCTGATTGGCTAGAACCCAGTCATATGGCCACTCCCAGCTGACGTTTTTAGTTGGGCTATTAATATTACTATTAATGTTACCAAAGCAGTCATTTACTAAATGCCAAGATGCTCTTCATCTTATCTCACTTATTTCTCAGAACAGCCCCTTGAAGAATACATTATGAATTGGAGGTATAGAGTGGGTTTTCTGCTTTCTGGAGCTACAAGTAGAATTGGGTCCTGACTACTCCAGTGCTCTCTCAACAACTATGACCTTTTTATCTCCCTCTGAGATGATCTTTCATGAAAAACCACATTACCATTTGGTGTCAGCATTTTAATTTTACTATAATTAAATAGTTGTTTTTCTGTGAAATTACATGGAACCCACAAGGCCGAGAATTAAGGAAAGCAGAAATAACCTAAAGGGTATGAAGAGACTTCGTAGAAGCTACACACTGGATATGGGTAGGCTTTTAAAAATTCCTACTCTAACCTCTATTCCAGTGGTTCTTAATTGTAACCAATCATCTGAATCACCTGAGAAGGTTTGGAAAATATATATATTTCTGATATCTCAACTGAAGAGTCTCTACTTCAGGATACTTAGCATGGAAACCACTGCTCTATTTTTTAGATGACTCTGAAGGTCTCTGAAGTTGGCCCCCTCTGCATAGAAACTGGCTTATTCTTTCTGAATACATAACTATTATTATGAACTCTCTGTATGCTTTGTGAATGCAGCACCTCATGGAAACCTAACATTTGTGTGATATAAATAGCACTTTTTATTCCCATTTTCCAGATAATGCAATAGAGGCTTATGAAGTAAAAGTCACTTGATTAAGGTCATATAACTAATATATGGTGTTTCCAGGATCCCAAGCCAAGTCAGCCTGACTTTAAAACCATGGATTTTTCCACTCTGATGTGTTGCCACGAACTGAGTCTGTCTAGGGAGAACATTCTTCAGGCATGCCAGAGTCATTCCTCACCAGCATCCCCACAGACTCCATGCTGACTAATAAATGCCTACACAAGTCTTATATCATTGCTTCCCAGAAGTCCCTGCCTCCATGGTTTCCCCAGACCTGTTCTGAAGGCCCCAGAGGACTGGCAGATATCATCTATTCAGACAAATTGGGAACAGGTTGAAGGAGGGCTGAGGAATAAATGGGAATATCAGGCCAGGCTGGAAAATTGACATTCCAAACAATTTTCAGTTGGCACAAAGTGATTTTTCCTTCAGCATTTTTCCTCTTCCAATTTTGTAATTCATGTTTATTTCAAGCAAAATTCAGTCCATCTGTATCTGATTCATTCACACTTAATTTATCAGCAGACTGCTCTGTCAGAGAAATATATGCCAATGTGTCTGTAAGGTTTTACAGTAATATCTGGGTCTGTCTGTCTGAAGTGCCAGTGCAAAGTGGCCTGTGAGAAATATATAGAGGAGCAGGTGAAGTTGGCTTCACACCTTGTTTTCCAACACACACATCCCTCCCTTTTGCTTTCTGTTTGTCTTAAGTAGCTCTAATGGTCTCTAAAAATAGTTTTATAATCAGCCTTCTGTACCAGTCTTTTTCGGTCTTCTGGCTTTGTTTCATCTGCTCATAAACATGCTCACATTTCTCTCATCCTAAACACAAAACAAACATGTCCTCAGACGAAAAAGACATTAACTCCAAATACCCTTCTCCACCTCCATTCACCCTCAAAAGCATCTCCATACCAACTTCGCAGAAGTCTGCACCATGCACCTTGTCACCCCTACTATCTCATTCCTCTGTCATAGGCATCTGCCTCCCCCACTCTGCCAAGTCCTTCTAATGAAAGTCACCTTGGAATTGCCAAACCCACTGGTTATGTTTTTCATACTATTTGATCAATCTCTCGGTTGCATTTGATGTTGTTGACAGTTCCCTCTTTCTTCACACTCTCTGCTGTATAGCTCTTGGTTTCCTTCCATTCTTTCCCTCATCTTAGCTTTCTTCTGTTTGGTCTCAAACTTTCCTATCTTTCCATATTCAAAAACAATGTATTCTGTGCTCTCAATTCTTAATTGAAGGCCCTGATAACAGAATATCTGGGTTCAAAGCCCACTCTGCCACTTTCCAACAATGTGACTTTGAACAAGTTTATTAAGATTCTCTATGCCTCAGTTTCCTCAACTGGAAATTAGAGAAAAATATAGTCCTTCTCTCACAGAGTTGATATAAAGATTAAATGAATTTATCACTCAGAACATTCTTCAAACAGCACCTAATGCCATAAGCACTCAAAAGATTTAACTGATAGTTGCAGTACTAAACACAGTCTAATGACTTGTAAATGCTTATGTAGTAAGGTTGATGATAGAAAATAATATATTCTAATGAAATCCTCATGATTTTTTAAAAGTTATGTTAAATGTATATTCTACTTGATAGGAAACAATGTCCAAACCTCTAGATGTAAGAGTCTATGTGGTTTTACTCATGTATATTACCTAAATTTAGAAACTAAAATTAAACCATTGCCTAATAATTCATCAAACAAGCAAAATAAAACCTAACATAATAATGATTTATTGTTTAATTAATATTTTAACTTTCAAAGTGCTTTTCTCATGCTTTGACTGAAAACATAAAAATATTGGTCTTGTGCGATATATACTTAAGGTTTCCAGAATTAAAGAACAATTCTATTTAAACTGGCCAAAATAATAGTGAAGATACCTCACAAATAATTTTTTACTGAATGCAAAATAGTATGCAAATTATTATTGATGCTTTTTAATTTATTTGGCAATGGACCAATAAAAAGTAACACACACATTGAAACAGGTTGTTGTATTAGAGTAATGGGGTTTTAAAACAGGAGACACCTGGCCCTTGAAAAATAAAGTGCACTGAGTGAGGTTTATATGATTTCTTATTTTAGTTTTTCCTTGAGACATTCCCCATATCATGTAGAAGGAGGAAGCTGGAACTCAAGCAGGAATTGTCATCATTGTTGGCTTGAGAAGTAAGCAAAGTTTGGACTTGCCACAATGGCTTGAAAGTGAGCGAAAATCCTATAAAAGAGAGAAAATAAAGGAGGGAGCTCCCAAGTCTGCATATAAACGCTGCCCAATGTTGGTTGACTATGCAAGTACGAGAGAGATTCTGAGGTATCTGGCAGAAACCTGCAGCTAGAAATATGGAAGACATTTACATTTCTCTCATCCTGAAACATTTCAGCTGCTGCTCACTCCTGGGGAGACAGAATATCAAGGTTAAACCAAATTAACTATGTGGTGGAATGAAAATCAGTACTCTTAAGAGGAAAATACAGAATTCAGTATCTATAATATATAATTCACAATTTTCAACATACAATAAAAATTACTACACCTGTGAATAAGGATTTATAAGCAACGAAAAAGAAACTATGCAAGTGAAGACCCTGAAATGATCCAGATGTTGGAAATAGCAAGAACTTTAAAGCAGCTATTATAAATGTGTTCTAGAACTTAAAAGAAAATATGGCCATTACAAATGTTCATTACAAATGCCCAAATATTAGCCAAAAAATAAAAATTCTAAAACTAAGATGTGAAATAAGTAGAATTTTAAAATCACTGAATAGCTTAAACAGAATATTAGAGAAAGCAGAAGAAAGGGTCTAGAAGACAGATCAAAAGAATGTATTCAATCTGAAGAACAGAGATAAAACATTAAAAAAATAAAACGGAGTTGGGGGGAGGTGGGGATGGTTAATGGATTTAAAAAAATCAGTTAGAAAAAAATTAATAAGACCTAGTATTTGATAGCACAACAATTTGCTATAGTCAATAATGATTTAATTGTACATTTTAAAGTAATTGAAAGAGTATAATTGGGCTCTCTGTAACACAAAGGATACTTGAGGGGATACCCCATTTTCAATGCTGTGATTATTACACATTTCATGTCTATATCAAAACATCTCATGTACCTCATGAATATATTTGCCTACTATGTATCTACAAAAATCAAAATAAAAAATACTTCAATACTTATGGAATACTATCAAGCATTCTAATATACCAGGAATTGGAATCCTAGAAGAAAGGGAGAGAAAGAGAAAAAGGAACCAAATATTTTAATTAAGAAAAAGAGTATTATGCAGCCACAAAAAAGAATGAGTTCATGTCGTATGATGCAGCCCTAAAAAAGAATGAGTTTATGTCGTATGATGCAGCCCTAAAAAAGAATGAGTTCATGTCCTTTGCAGTGACACAGATGAGGCTGGAAGCCATCATTCTCAGCAAAGTAACACAGAAACAGAAAACCAAATGCCATATGTTCTCATGCATAAGTGGGAGTTGAACAATGAGAACACATGGACATGGGGAGGGGAACATCATAAACTGGAGCTTATTGAGGGGTGGGGGAACAAGGTGAAGGAGAGCATTAGGACAAATACCTAATGAATGTGGGGCTTAAAACCTAGATGACAGGTTGATAGGTGCAGCAAACCACCATGGCACATGTATGCCTATGTAACAAACCTGCACGTTCAGCACATGTATCCCAGAACTTAAAGTAAAATTTAAAAAAAAAAAAAAAAGGAAAAAGAGTATTACTTGGATTTGATAAAAAATAGATACTTACAGGTGAAAAAGCCCAGGAAACCCTAAACTGAATGAATACAAATAAACTGCAACTATGAACATTATAGGCAAACATCTGGGAAAAGATTGGGCTGGGGGGAGAAGAAACAGAGAGAGAGAGAGAGAGAGAGAGAGAGAAAGGGAAGGAATTTCAACGCAGCCAGAAAAAAAAAAAAAAAGAAAAGAAACCTTGACACATTACATACAGTGGATCAAATAAACAAATGATGGTGACATTATTAGAAGCAATAATGCTGGGGTGACATGACAATAGAAGAGCCTCATTAAAGTACCAAAAGAAGAAGCAAATCTACTACTAGCTCATAATTCTATAAGAAGAGAAAATACCATCCACAAGTGAAGGTGAGAGACTTCTGTTGTTGTCTAAGGTATGGAAAACTGGAAAAGAAGTGTAACTTTCATCCGATAATGAGAAAAATACCAGTTAAGCCACAAAATCACAGCTTTCCTTGAAGCCATCAGAAAGCTGAGCTCATACAGCCACCAGGTAGCTGACAGGATCCTCTAAGAGACGTGAGATGGGATCCCCTCAGCTGTGGCACAGCACAGAAGCAGGACCTTGCCACCATACAAGCAGCTGAAGAGGAATCAGATAAAGTACTAACAAAGTGGGGCTTAGGATTTGCTTATTTTTAAAAAAAGATTTGCAAATAATAATTGTATTTATGGGGTTACAATGTCATGTTTTGGTATATGTATACATTATGGAATGATGAAATCAATCTAATTTGCATATCCTTCATCTCACCTACTTATTATTTTTTGTGGTGAGAACGTTTAAAGCCTGCTTTTTAGATCCTGGAGCATGTGACTGCTGTTGTGGGCCGTGGGCTGCTGACCGTAAGGGATATTTAACAAGAGAGGAAGAGAAGATGGCATTTCTGATAAAGGTTGTGATACAACCACAGGATTAACCCTGCCTCTTGAAGACCATCCTGTGAATGAGATGCTATGTATACCAACTTCCCACCACCTTTGTTTTTCTGTTCAGTAATCCTGGTGTGGACAAATGAAGTCTTCGTGGTATGTTTAAAAAAAAAAAAAAGTCTACCCTTTTAGCAGTTTTGAAATATACAAAGCCAAGTGTGGGTGAGTGTGAGAGTATAGAAACCCTGGAAGCCTCACATTAAGAAAAGGATTCACAGCCACTTGCTGGGTCATTTCCATGGACCATCACATGGTGCTCAGGGGACAGAGGAGGGGCAGGATGGGAGACTGAAAAGGGCCTCCTTTTGCATTGCAGGCATGAAGTAGGAGAGGGACAAGCTGGACTTCCTGCTCAGAACCTCTTCTCAAAATCATTAAGCCTTGGGGGGAGTGGGATCATCTTCTGTCTCTCCTAGGGCATCAGAAAAGACCCATTGCTGCTTGGAGGGGAAAGTGTAGCCTAGAGCAAAAACATTCTCTACCCCAGAGAGAGAGGTAAGAAAGAGTTTCATGCCCAGGATTCTAATCCAATGCTATTAGAGGTCTGCTAACATTGGTACTGCAACAATTTGACAGCTACATGCTTAAAGTGAATCTTGACCTATAACTTATGCCGTACAAAAATTAACTTAAAATGGATCATAGACTTAAGTGTAAAACCTAAAACTATAAAATATTAAGACAAAAATGCAGGAGAATATTATTTGCACCATTGGATTTGGGAAAAAACATTTTAGGATACAAAAAGCATAACTCATAATAGAAAATTGATATATTGGACATTATCAATAGTAAAAATTTATTCTTTTCAAAAGACCTTGTTAAGAAAATGAGAAGACTATCTGCAAATTGGAGAAAATATATAAAATGCACATATCTAATAAAGGATGGTGTATGCAATACATAAAAACTCTCATAACTCAGTAATAAGAAAACAGATAAATGATATGTGCAGATCTTTCACCAAAGAAGGTATACAGATATCAAGTAAATGTATATAAAGAAGCTCAATGTTTTCAGGCATTAGGGAGATGTGAGTCAAAAGTGTTGTGATTTACTATTACAAATATCTTAGGATGACTAGGATTAAAAGAAAAATAGACAATACCATGTTGATGAAAATGTAGAAAAGTTTAGATTCTCACACATTGCTGATGGGAATGCAAAATGGCACAGCCACATTAAAAAACAGTTCAGGAGTTTCTTCAAAAATTAAAATATTACCCAATTATTCTATTTCTAGGTACTTACCCAAGAGAAATAAAAACATATGTCCACAGAAAAGCTTGTACATGAATAATTTTGGTATCTTTATTTGTAATCACCCAAAACTAGAAACAACCTAAACTATCCTTCAGTTGTTGGAGAGGTAAATACACATCCACGCAGTAAAATACTCCTTAGTAATAAGAAGGAACAAACTGTGGATACCTGCAATGACATGGATGAATCCCAAATGCATTATACTATATGAAAGAAGCCACACTCAACATGCTACATACTATATTATTTTATTTCTTTGGAACCAGAAATACAATTTGACCCAGCAATTGCATTATTGGGTATAAACCCAAAGGAATATAAATCATTCTATTATAGAGATATATGCATGTGTACGTTCACTGCAGCACTACTCACAATACCGAAGACATGGAATCAACCCAAATGCCCATCAATGATAGACTTGATAAAGAAAATGGTACATATACACCATGGAATCCTATGCAGCCATTAAAAGGAATGAGATCATGTCCTTTTAGGGGCATGAATGAAGCTGGAAGCCATTATCCTCAGCAAACTAACGCAGGAACAGAAAACCAAACATCTCATATTCTCACTTATAAGTGGGAGCTGAACAATGAGAACACATGGACACAGCGAAGGGAGCAACACACACTGGGGCCTGTCGGGGGGGGGCAGTGGGGGACAGAGAGCATCAGGAAAAATAGCTAATGCATGCGGGGCTTAATACCTAGGTGATGGGTTGATAGGTGCAGCAAACCACCAAGGCACACGTTTACCTGTTAACAAACCTGCACATCCTGCACATGTGCCCCAGAAGTTAAAATAAAGTAAAATAAAGTTACTCTGGGAAAACAAAAACTGGGCAAACCCTAGCAATAGAAAATTAGGTTAGTGCCTCTCAGGAACTGGTCATTGTTGTGGAGGGATTCTGTATTCTTTCCTCAGGGAAACACAACTGAAATATAAATGACTAGATAAATTAAAAGAAAAAGCACTCAAAAAAGCATATCCTTCATCAACTTTAATTACAAAAAAGTTGCAGTGGTTATATTGTTAGTTAAAAGAGACTTCAAGACACAGAGTATTACCAGAGACATATAAGGACATTGCATAATGATAAAAGAGTGAATTTAGTAGACAATCATAAATTCATAAATGTATATGTGCCAGGTTGAAGGAGGCAATAAACAAATCCACAACCAGATTTAGAAACTTTAAATCTCTTATCGCAGCAGTTTGTTAAAAAATAACGAGACCGCATAAATGTCTTCTTTTGAGAAGTGTCTGTTCATGTCCTTTGCCCACTTTTTGATGGGGTTGTTTGTTTTTTTCTTGTAAATTTGTTGGAGTTCATTGTAGATTCTGGATATTAGCCCTTTGTCAGATGAGTAGGTTGTGAAAATTTTCTCCCATTTTGTAGGCTGCCTGTTCACTCTGATGGTAGTTTCCTTTGCTGTGCAGAAGCTCTTTAGTTTAATTAGATCCCATTTGTCAATTTTGGCTTTTGTTGCTATTGCTTTTGGTGTTTTAGACATGAAGTCCTTGCCCATGCCTATGTCCTGAATGGTATTGCCTAGGTTTTCTTCTAGCGTTTTTATGGTTTTAGGTCTAACATTTAAGTCTTTAATCCATCTTGAGTTGATTTTTGTATAAGGTGTAAGGAAGGGATCCAGTTTCAGCTTTCTACATATGGCTAGCCAGTTTTCCCAGCACCATTTATTAAATAGGGAATCCTTTCCCCATTTCTTGTTTTTGTCAGGTTTGTCAAAGATCAGATAGTTGTAGATATGTGGCATTATTTCTGATGGCTCTGTTCTGTTCCATTGATCTATATCTCTGTTTTGGTACCAGTACCATGCTGTTTTGGTTACTGTAGCCTTGTAGTATAGTTTGAAGTCAGGTAGCGTGATGCCTCCAGCTTTGTTCTTTTGGCTTAGGATTGACTTGGTGATGCAGGCTCTTTTTTGGTTCCATATGAACTTTAAAGTAGTTTTTTCCAATTCTGTGAAGAAAGTCATTGGTAACTTGATGGGGATGGCATTGAATCTGTAAATTACCTTGGGAAGGATGGCCATTTTCATGATATTGATTCTTCCTACCCATGAGCATGGAATGTTCTTCCATTTGTTTGTATCCTCTTTTATTTCCTTGAGCAGTGGTTTGTAGTTCTCCTTGAAGAGGTCCTTCACATCCCTTGTAAGTTGGATTCCTAGTGCAGCCAAAAAACACACGAAAAAATGCTCACCATCACTGGCCATCAGAGAAATGCAAATCAAAACCACAATGAGATACCATCTCACACCAGTTAGAATGGCAATCATTAAAAAGTCAGGAAACAACAGGTGCTGGAGAGGATGTGGAGAAATAGGAACACTTTTACACTGTTGGTGGGACTGTAAACTAGTTCAACCCTTGTGGAAGTCAGTGTGGTGATTCCTCAGGGATCTAGAACTAGAAATTCCATTTGACCCAGCCATCCCATTACTGGGTATATACCCAAAGGACTATAAATCATGCTGCTATAAAGACACATGCACACGTATGTTTATTGCAGCATTATTCACAATAGCAAAGACTTGGAACCAACCCAAATGTCCAACAATGATAGACTGGATTAAGAAAATGTGGCACATATACACCATGGAATACTACGCAGCCATAAAAAATGATGAGTTCATGTCCTTTGTAGGGACATGGATGAAATTGGAAATCATCATTCTCAGTAAACTATCGCAAGAACAAAAAACCAAACACCGCATATTCTCACTCATAGGTGGGAATTGAACAATGAGAACACATGGATACAGGAAGGGAACATCACACTTCGGGGACTGTTGTGTGGTGAGAGGAGGGGGGAGGGATAGCATTGGGAGATATACCTAATGCTAGATGACGAGTTGGTGGGTGCAGCGCACCAGCATGGCACAGGTATACATATGTAACTTGCCTGCACATTGCGTGCATGTACCATAGAGCCTAAAGTATAATAATTATAATAATAATAATAAAAAAAAAGAAAAAAAAGAAAACAGAGCTAGGCTTGAATCCCAGAGCAGCCACCAGGATATCTATATACATCTATAATATGTACCTATGTCTGTCTATCTGTATAAATTTTGTTTTATTATGGTAAATATATTTAACATAAAATTGAAAAAAAAATTCTCACTCAAATCACGATTTAATAAATGCATTAGAATGAAATGGAAAAAAAATAACGAGACCAAAAAAAATAAAAAAAAAGAATGAAGTTATAGAAGATTTATTGTTATTCATCACAGGACTAACAGACTTTTATAGAAAACTACGTCTAATAACTGCATAATATACATTCTCTTCAACTTCACTTGGGATGTTCACCAAGATAGAAACTATGTTGGATCATAGAAAGTGTCAGTGATCTAGAAAGAAATTGCTTTCTTACAGAATTTATTCACTGACTTCAACAAAATTAAATTTCAATTTGATAGGAATAAATATCTAGCAATGTGTCTGTCATCTGGAAGTTAAACACAACCCTTCTACATAACATAATTTATGGCTCAAAGGAAAAATAATGCAGAAAACTAGAAATTATTATGTACTGAATGATATTAAAAGTAGGCACGTTAGAACTGTTAGAAGGCTGCTAAGGCAGTGCCTAGAGAAAATAAAATAGTTTCAATGTTTATACTAGAAAAGTAAAGATTTAGAATCAACAATCTAAATGTTCACATTAACAAGATGTACAAATAAACTCGAAATTAGTAAAAGAAAGTAACAAAGTTCAGAGCAGAAATCAGTAAAATAAAAAATCAATAGAGAATTAAAAAAAAGTGAAGAGTAGGTCCCCAGAAAAGTGTAAAACTTTGATAAATCTCTAATGAAGACTCATCAAAAATAAAAACATAAATTCCTTATATAATACAGATGTTATTACTAAATGTCCTATACATATTGCAAGCGTAGTAAGAGAATATTAACAACATGCCAATAAAATCAACATGCCAATAAATTCAGGTGAAATGGGAAAAACAGTCTAAAAAAAAAAAGCAACTTAACAAAAAGTGACCAAAAAAAAATTTAAAGAACACTGTATCTTTTAAGAACCAAAGTTCTCAAAGTTGAATCCCCAAACCAGAACTATTAGCATCATGCAGTACCTTATTAAAATGAAAACTCGCAGCTTCACCTCAAAACTACTGAACCTGAAACTCTGAAAGTGATATACAACAGTTTGTGTTTTAAAGGTGCTATAGTCATTCTGATGTATGCCAAAGTTTGAGAACTGCTATTTCTTTTAACAAATTAAAAACATTACTGTGAAAAATATTTCCACAAAGAAAACCTAGCTTCAGCTGCTGTTACTGATGAATGTTATCAAATATTTAAGAAGGAAATGATAGTAATTATAAACTTTCAGAAAATAGGAAAGAAGAGAACACTTTCTCACCCCTTTTATGAAGCCATTGCCCTGAGAGAAAAACCTGAAAAAGATATTCTAAGCAAAGAGAAAATGTGGTACATATACACCATGGAATACTATGCAGCTATAAAAAAGAAAGAGATCATGTCCATTGGAGGGACATGGATGGAACTGTAGGCCATTATCCTTAGCAAACTAACACAGAAACAGAAAACTAAATACCGCATGCTCTCACTTATAAGTTGGAGCTGAGTGATGAGAACACATGGACACAAACAGGGGGACAACAGACACTGGGCCTTTTGGAGGGTGGAGGGTGGGAGATAAGAAAAAATGACTAATGAGTATTAGGTTTAATACATAGGTGATGAAATAATCTGTACAACAAACCCCCATGACACAAGTTTACCTATGTAACAAACATGCACTTGTACACCTGAACTTAAAATTTAAAAAAAAGTTAAAAAAAGAAAGAAAGAAAATGACAGACCAATACATCTTATAAACTTAAGGGCAAAAAAATGACTAAAAAATTAACAAATTGAATCCAACAATAAATGAAAAGAATAAAGCCATCTTTGTCCCAAGAAGGGAAAGGCATTCTTTTATATATTAAAAGTCAAGCAACACAATTTATTATGTTAACAGAATAAAAGGAAAAAACACAATAATATCTTAATCAATTCAGAAAAATCATTGGAAAAGGCCCAATGCTCATTCATGATAAAACTTTTAATAAGCTATGAATAGAAAGAAACTTTTCTCAATCTGATTAAGTATCTAGAAAAAGACTTAGAGTTCACATTGTACTTAATTATTAAAAATTAAATGCTTCTTTTTAAAAATCAAGACCAAGATAAGAGTATCCACGCTTACCATTTTGAGTCAACATTTTACTAGAGGCTCTGGTCTGTGGAATAAGGCAAGGAGAAAAGGCATGGGGTTTAGAAATAATTAAAACCATTTGCATTGTTCTGTATAGAAAGTTCTAAGAAATATAAAAAGCAATTACTAGAAAAAAATGAACTTAATAAGATCATAGGATACAAATCGATATGTCAAAATTATTATCTTTCTATATGTCAGCAGCAAACAATTGAAAAATAATTTTTAAGTTATAATATAGCATCAAAAACCATACAATATTTAGGAGTAAATTTAATAAAATTTATGCAAGATATACACGTTGAAAACCACATTGCTGTGATAAATTTAAAAAGATCTGAATAAACAGAAAAATATACCATAATAACGGACTGGAAATCTCCATATTCTAAGATGTCAATTCTGAAATTGTTCTATAAATTCAAGGAATTCCCATTTAAAAACTCAGCAGACATTTTTTCTAAGAAATTCACCAGCAGATTCCAAAATTTACACAGAAATGTAAAAAACTGGGAATAGTTAAAACAAGTTTTAAAAAGAAGTACAAAGTTAAATTTGACTTCAAATTTTACTATGGAACTACAGTAATCAATGTTTGTATGAGAGCAGATGTACATTAACAGGAAACAATACAGAATCCAGGAATGTGGCACACTGATATGTTCTATTTATTTTTATCAAATGTGCCAAAGTAATTCAATGGAGAAAGGAATGTCTTCTCAACACATGGTGCTGAAAAGCAGTATATCTATATTGAAAAAACATAATCTTGACCTCCTATCAAATCATATACAAAAGTTAATTCAAGATAGAGCAGAAGTCCAAATGTAAAAGCTAAAATTAATTATTTTCTAAAAGAAAACTTGAAATAGGTAAAGATTACTCAGACAGGATCAACCAAATTTAAAACTTTTTCTCATGATGACACTGATAACAAAGTTAAGAATAACAAGCCACATTATAGGAGACAATATTTATAACACATATATCTGAAAAGGTCTTATTTTGAATATACAAAATTCAGATATGACAATAAAAATATAAATAATCAAATAAATGAAATTACATCAATACCAACAAAGGATGATATATGAATAGCTGATAAACATATAAAAAAATTCTCACATCAGGAAAATGCACACGCAAACCAAAATTAGGTACCACTAAAAGAATGGTGGCATCAAATATCAGTAAAGTTGGATGATAACCAGATTCTCATACATTTCTGGTGGGAGTAACAAATTAAAGAACTGCTTTAGAAAAATGTTTTGGTATTTTATTATGAAGTTAAATATATGTCTGTTGTCTGACTTGGCAATTCCACTCCTAGGTGTTTAGTCAAAAGAAATGAGCATATATGTTTACAAAATGTTTTCTAAAATATATTCACAGATACCCTATTTATAAGAGCCTAAAACTAGAATGAATAAGCTAATCATGGTATAGTCATATAATGAAGTAATATTAAGTAATAAAGATAAACAACTTATATACTCAGCAACATGGCCAGATAGCATAAACTTAATGCTGAAAACAAAAAGCCAGACACCAAAGAGGATGCACTGTATGATTTCATTTCTATGAATTTCTCGAATAGGCAAAACTAATCTATGTTGAAAAAAAGTAGTCAGAGTGGTGCCTCCTGGGGATATTTTAACTAATAGGTGGCTAAAGGGAAAATTCTAGGTTGACAGTTACATTCTATAGATACGAATGTGAATTATATGGATGGATGCATTTGTTAAACCTTATGGAATTACAATTTAAGATTGTGTATCTTCCAGAATTTAATTTGGTCCTAAAAAAGGAACCATATTAAAAAAAATCTGTAAACCTCTCTGAATCCACAGCCAGACTGCTGGTTTGGTTGACCTTGAATGCAAAAATGTTGATTAAACTCTATCCTCAATGGAAAGACACGAAATGCAGTATTGTAAGGCTCCTCAAAGTCTTCCATATTTGAGTTAGTGTGTGATTTCTGCTGTGTGGAAGCCAACATCAATATTTATCTGTAAGTGGGAAAGCCTTTTTCTTGCCAGAAATGTGTAAGTTCTCTTTTCTTCTTGCTATAAATGGGATAATTCCTACGAAGCAGTTTTTGAAAACGAATGAGTGGAACATTAATTTCTCTACAGCACAATTCTCTAGCTTTCCAACAATGTCAACTGTTTGCACATGTTTAGCCTGCCATTGGTGAGGCTATGGATTTCTGAAGATAAATCTTTAAAACAAATTAAAATGTTTCTTAGTTTATGTTTTCCCTCAAATCAATTTTCAAAACTTAATTATCCCCTTTTCATCTTAACTTTGCTTAGTAGGAAAATGCATCTGGAATCATCTGTTGGTGTCATCTCCATGGTAAATAAAATTCTGATGGCATTTTTGTTGTCGATTTATGTTAAAAATAGTATTATGTATTATATATTTTTAAAAATTGAAATTTCACTCAATGCCTGGTTGTGCTATAAGCCTGACAAGCTGTAATATTCTATTACTTCAGTAAAGACTTGTGAGAACCTATTGAAAGTACAGAGATAAAGACAAACCTGTAACCAGAAAATGTACTTTATAATAGGAGACAGACAACTACCTAACAATTGCAGTTATAAAAAGGTGTGACAAAGACCAATCCATTCAAATAGTTGGTTGACTTTGGGTATAATTATGAGTGGCAGGTAGCCTAATGCTGGGAGAAGTATATTAGGCAAGATTTCAGAATTCATTTCCACCTTCGTTACTGCTGCCCCCATCACCTTAGCCTTTGCCTGGTTTATTTCAATTTCTTTTAGATCTCAGATCAAACATCATGTCTTTAGAGATCTTTTCTAAACCTTCAGCCTATGAGGTATCCTTGTTGTGTACTTTCACAACACCCTCCAATTTTCTTTATAACCTTTATCACAATTGCAATGAAGACATTTTTGTGTAATTATTCGTCTAACATCGATCTTACCTGCTGGAGTGTAGGTAACTCATTTGTTTTAGCGTTTGTTATTATGCCGGTGATTATCGTATTAGTTGGTACATATTGGGTGATAAAAAGATTCTTACTGAACAACAAAAACACAAAAAAAAGAAACAATGAGAGATATATATATTTTATTTTTTTGCTGGTGTTGCTGTTAAGACAGGAATAAGATTGCTCATGTAGGGGTTAACTCTTATCATGAGTCTATCCCACACCATGCATTCAATGGCAGTAATTTGTAATAAAATAGGAAAAGGCAGAATGCAATGTTATTATTCTGTGAATTTTGCATTAAGTTCCTTTATATGAAATCACCTCGTACTCGCTGTTAAAGAAGGCCTCTGTGTCTTCCTTGTCTTACAGTATCTACACAGAGCTGGACCCGCAGCATATACTAAATGAATGTTGACTACAATTCTTTGAGTATTTAGAGGAGAGAGTCAGGAATTTAAAGCCTAAGGGTGTCAGGGGAAATTTCAAAATGTCAAGAAATTTGACACATTTAAAGTGAAATTTTGAAGGGTAGGCAAAATTTTGATATGCTGGAGACAGGGGCATGATTATCAGAGAAAATAGCACAAGCAGACATGCATTAGGAACTTCTGGGGATATGTGAAACAAATAGTAAGTGGTTCAATTTGGGTAGGTGCAGAGCATATAAAATAAGAAATTTTGCAAATAGGTAGGCCAACTCCAGAATGCAGAGCATCTTTAAGGACAAATAAGGAGTTGAGCCTAAAGTCTATGGGAAGCAGAGCTATTGAGAGCAGCTAAGAAAGAAGAAGTGGAAAGAGCAGTGCTTCTGGAAGTCTGTCTTGAAATGCAGTGCTAGGTTGACTGCTTTATACTTAAAGTTACACAGACAACATTATTTTAATTTTATGTATGAGAAAAGTGAGATTCAAAAGTTAAATAACTTGTCCGGGTTGCAACTACTCATAAGTGGAAAGATACCATATATATTCAGCATTGTGTTTGATGCCAAACTATTTAGTTTTTTGATTTAAGCGAAAACGATAAATTTCACTTTTTAAATTTTATAGAAAATTTATAGAAAAATGATTTTTTAAATTTATAGAAAAAATTACTCATAGATAATGCAGCCCTGTGGTGTCTTAAGCAAGTCCAAATGAGTTTCCTTAACCTATTTATATTTTTCCTAAGATATATTTTGAAGATGCTTGTGAAGTATAGTGTTAGAAGACAAGCCATTAATACTAATGCTAATTAGAAAAGTTTCATTTAGAACGTTTTTAGAATGTCTAGATCTTTTATCACTCCAGTAAAAAAAAGATTACTACATTAATATATGATTTCTAACTTTCCTATTTACAATATCTACAAATCAAGAAATTCATTAACATCGTAGAAATCCATCTCAGTGCTTATCTTTTGTTTTAGTTTCTATGGGAGATTAAAGAGATATCCAGGCTATGAAAGTTCAACAAAATCCAAGTTCATGTTCCATACTGGAGGTGAAAACTGAGAAACAATTTGGTGGTGCAAGATGTAGCCTTCTTAGTCCAAGTGACAAAGAATTATGCACTAGGGCTTCATATTGTTCAAAACAGAAAAAAAAAAAAAAAACTAAAAAGGATCCTAGTGTGTGTGTTGAGCATATATTCTTAGTGATTCAGTGTTCACATTCAGAGGGTAAGTCCTATATATATATGTAGCATATATATATTTTATATATATATATTTTATATATATATATATATAACATATATAACCAAGCATATATAAACAAGCTTGGTGTAACAATAATTTTCATTTATTAAATGCCTGCTCTATGCTGGATTTTTAAATCCATATTATTTCTAACCTTTAAAACTCCTTTGTAGGGCATGTACTTCCATCTCTATTTTATGAACAAAATGAGGATCAGAACACTTTAAAAAATATATCTAACTCTTCTAGCTAGTTTGTGCCTAATTGAAGATTTTTGACATACCTTTTAGGAGTCAGATACCCACATGTTTTTATTTCAGCCACTTTGCTCAAGGCCTCTTTAACTTTGCCATCGTGTGATTCTGCCAATCACATCCAGTTCTTTCTCTTAAAATGGAAAGAGAAAATGAGTGCAGTTGTGTGCAGATAAGTAGGCTTGTTCCAGTCAAGAATGAACTCATTGGAACACTGTGTTCTTGGTTTTTGCTTCTCTTTTGTTCTATGGTTCACAGCCACCCTTTCCATTATACTTTTGATGAACAACTATGGTCATAAAGCTCTATTAGGTAAATGGTCACTCATGTCGCCCTGAAGAAGTTCCATCTCTCCTCGTTCTACCTTGTCCTTCCTAGCAGAAAGGATCAGTGCCCTGCAAATGGTGAGAATTTAGCCTCTTACGAGACTGATGTTGGATAGTGTGAAAGTTTCTTGAAGTAAAGAACATCACAGCATAAACATACAGAACATGGTCCAACTCAATCTAGACTTCAATGTCTCAAGTACACGTAGGAATCAATTCCTAAGCTCAGCAGGAATAATCTCACTCAGTCTCATGAGAAATTTAATAATTGTTGTTTATTAAAGCTGTCTGTATTTGCCCAAAAGAATAAAGATAAAAAAAACTTCAAAAGAATTTTGGTGTCTCAGGACTACAGGGAGTCAGAAGGACAGGTGGAGAATAATTCTTTAAGATCCGGCTCTGGCCTCTGCTCCCAGCTCCCCTCTACAAACATTGCAAGCAACTTTAAATTCTTATTAAGTAATTATGTTCTTCCCGAAGTCTTTTTCCTTCAGGTCACTACTAGGATTGTTTATCCTCTTCTGTTTTGCAAGCAGGAATAAACTTTTCAGACTCTCTCCTCACCTGATTCTTCCAACCACAGTTATTAACTAAAATTTAACTTTATTAATCCTGTTAAAAAGTGGGTAAAGAACTGAATAGGTATTTTTCAAAAGAAGATATACAAATAGCCAACAAACTTATGGAAAAAAATGGTCAACATCACTAATCAAAAGATAAATGCACCCAGCTGGGCGCAATGGCTCAAGCCTGTAATCCCAGCACTTTGGGAGGCCGAGGCAGGTGAATCATCTGAGGACAGGAGTTTGAAACCAGCCTGACCAATAGGGTGAAACCCCGTCTCTACTAAAAAAACAAAAATTAACCAGTGTGTTCGCATGCACCTGTAGTACTGAGCTGAGATCGTACCACTGCACACCAGGCTGGGGCAGAGCCAGACTCCATCTTAAAAACAAGAAAAAAAAAAAAAGATAAATGCAAATTAAAACCACAATGAGATACTACCTTACTCAGGCCAGAAAGGCCATTATTAAAAAGTCAAAAAACAATAGATGTATAGATTTTGGCATGGATGTGGTGAGAAGGGAATGCTTATACACTGCTGATGGGAATATAAATTAGTATAACCTCTATGGAAAACAATGTGGAGATTCTTGAAGACTAAAAGTAGATCTACCATCTGATACAACAGTTCTACTACTGGGTATCTACCCAAGAGATAAAAAGTAACTATAGCAAAAAGACACCTGCATGCTTGTGTTTATGCTTATGTTTATTGCAGCACAATTTACAATCGCAAAGATATGAAATCAACCTGAATGCCCATCAACTGATAAGTAGATAAGGAAAATGAGGTGTGTGTGTGTATGTGTATATATATATATATTAAATATATAAATAGATACATAATATATTTGATATATTATATAAATAAATATATAATTTATTACATATCAAATATATATTATATATGATATATAAAATATATCATATAAAATATATAATATATTTGATATATAATATTTATATATTTATAAATATGTATTTTATATGTAATGCATATATATAATATATAATATATATTTTATATATGTATACACCCCATGAAATACTTTTCAGCCAAAAAAAAAAAAAGTGAAATAATGTCTTTGGCAGCAACTTGGATGAAACTAGAAGTCATTATTCTAAGTAAAGTAACTAAGGAATAAAAAACTAGATAACTTATGTTCTCACTTATAAGTGGGAGCTAAGCTATGGGTACACAAAGGCATACCCAATGGTATAATGGATATTGGAGACTCAGTCAGAAGGGGGAAGGGTGCAAGGTGGGTGAGGGCTGATAATATACACTACTCAGCGTATATCTTCCCTACTTGCATGTCCATTTTAGGCTCTCTGCAAGAAGAAAAATACGGCTCTATTCTGCCTGACCCTGCAGGCAGTCAGACCTTATGGTTGTCTTCCTTTGTTCCCTGAAAATCACGGTTATTCTGTTCTTTTTCAAGGTGCACTGATTTCATATTGTTGAAACACACATGTTTTACAATCAATTTGTACAATAGTGGCCCTGAGGTGATGTACATTCTCAGCTTACAAAGATAACAGGATTAAGAGATTAAAGTAAAGACAGGCATAAGAAATTATAAAGTATTATTTGGGAACTGATAAATGTCCATGAAATCTTCACAATTTATGTTCAGAGATTGCAGTAAAGACAGGCCTAAGAAATTATAAAAGTATTAATTTGGGGAACTGATAAATGTCCATGAAATCTTCACAATTTATGTTCAGAGATTGCAGTAAAGACAGGCCTAAGAAATTATAAAAGTATTAATTTGGGGAACTGATAAATGCCCATGAAATCTTCACAATTTATGTTCCTCTGCCGCGGCTCCAGCCGGTCCCTCCGTTCAGGGTCCCTGACTCCCGCAACACATTCCCCTTCATATATACATCTATCCTATTAATTCAGTCCCTGTAAAGAACCCTGACTAATACACTCACTCAGGATGCTTTGTCATTTTTTTCCCCAAAGAAATGCAATACCTTCTTAAGGATACAGTTTAATGAATGTGGCTGTCTGCATTCAATTACTTGTGTCCTTAATTACTGGGATGTCTTCTTTGCTGGCTATTGAGCCATCTAAAATTCTTAGACATATGCAGAGCTTAGATAAAGAAATAAAACTAGTTAGTGTCAGAAGTAGAACCAGTTGACTTGATGTTTTTCTTCCACATCCAAAATAGTGTGAGAAATGGATACTAGATTTAAAAAAAGAAACGAAATGTTTTCCACTGTTTATTTCTATTTTCTTATTTACTGTACTAGGCACTTTACAAGCATGCAGTCTTTCATTCCTCACCGTTGTCCTGCAAGATATACATTATCCCCATTTGACAGATGAGTGAACTGAGGCTCAAGGGGGTGAAGCCCTTTGCCTATATAGGTCTTTCTGGAAAGCTTTGGCCTTTCCACTGTGTGCTTTGACACAGTGCAATAGTGAGCTACTTCGGGGAGGATTTTTTGGGCAGATTGATTTTTATTTGTATTATTTTAGAAAGAATAGCACTGTAAGTCTGAACTTTCTTGCATTGGATTTATTTAAAGAGGAGGTGGTCTAGAGTGCTTTGATTGGATTATTGGAGTTTGTCTCCATAAAGACAAAAAAATAGAGCTAAAATGTCCAATGCATATTTACATATCAAGCCAAGGGGAAATGAGCTTGCTGATAGTGATGCACTAGAGCAGTCGCCTGTTATGCAGAGAAGCTTCATATATTATTTCACAGGGGATCTCCTGAGCCAGGGGACATGCAAATGTGACATTTGGTAGTGGAGGTTGTAGTATGTTTCATTGCAGCCTCATGCTCTGGGGTAACCGCAGAATGTTGTATCTGGCCTGCTAGGGTCACTGTGAAATGACTTGGACAAATTGTATGTGGCTTTTCTAGGAGCAATCACCTCGTTGAGTCTTTTGTGGGAAAACTATTGGTAGGGAAAACTAAAGTGAGGATTGTTAATATACTGCTGAAGGTTGTTCTGTCTAATGTGGGTGATGTAACTCAGCCAGTAGGATGTGTACCTCTAGGACACAGACATTGAAGTTTATTCATTACAGTATTTCCTGCCTCAAGCATATTTTTTTGTGGTTTGCCTTTCATCCAGTCTACCATGCCTGACACCATCTGTGGCTCAGTCTGAAAAAATAGGGGAGGCTGGGACAAGTACAACATTGCAGATAAGGCAATGTTTAAATTAATCTTACAGAAAGGATAGTAATTAGCTGGCAAAGAGGAAGTGAGGACAGTTGTCTCAGGAAAACAGTAAGTGCAAATGCACTGAAGATGAAGCAGTAGCACGATAGGTTTATGCCTGTACCTGTACCTAAAATATAGGTGGAGAGGAGGAGAGGATGACCAGAGACGATGCTGAGGAGCTTGCCAGTAACTACATCTTGAAAGGGCCTTTTAATTCAGCAAAGGGATTAGGATCATATTCTGAAGGCAAGGGGCAGACACCCAAGGGTTTTAAGCTGAAGGTCAGATTTTTGTTTTGGAAATTTGACTCTATACAAAACAAAATGAAAGTATCCCAAAACTTGCATACAACAAAAGATACCTAAACAAAGAAGAAAGGCAAGTAAAATAAAGTATGCCAATACAGGTCCTAAACATCCCTAATAGGAACAGGAAATTCACAGAAGAGATCTCATTATATACTTAAGAAATCATGCTCAATCTCACTAGTCCTCTAGGTAATGGAACATAAGACAGTAAGTAATAATTTGTGCCACTCTGATCAACATGTTTTAAGACATTGGAAAACATCTACTGCTTATGAAAGTATACATACACTGTTGGTAAAATTGCCAAAGGCTTTTGGGTAAGTTATTTGGTAGCATCAGAAAACATTGAGAACTTCTAAAACCCTTTAAGTTGACAGTCTCACAACTAGCAATCTATCCTACAGAATTAAAAGCCCAGTATGCAAAGATATACACATGACATTCATTATAGCATTGATTGTAAAAAGCCAAACAGAGCAAAAACTGAGAAGGAATCAAATGATTAGTCTCCTTTTACCTTTCCAGATCCATTCTAAGTGTCTGCTGACTCTGTCATGTGGGCACCTGGTCCTCTGGTATCAGGTGGACATTAGAAGAAGGTAGATGAGAGAAGCTGGGTATTTAACCTTCATTCCACCCTGCTCCTCTTTGCAGGTGCTGGTCTTGATTGTGGCTGTTTCTCCCTGATATGATCACAGTTTTACTACAATGGCCATCTCTTTCTCACAACCACAGATCTTGCCAGGTGCTGGTAACTATACTCTTTTCTCCTCCCCTTTCAGGTTGTCTATTTCCTTATTTACTGTGGTAGGCACTTTACGAGCATGCACTCTTTCATTCCACACCATTGTCCTGCGACATATACATTATCTCCGTTTGACAGATGAGTGAACTGAGGCTCAAGGGGCTGAAGCCTTTTGCCTATGTAGGTCTTTCTGGAAAGCTTTGGTCTTTCCATTGTGTGCTCTGACAAGGTGCAATAGTGAACTACTTATTTCACGGGGGATCTCTTGGGCCAGAGGACATCAAAATGTAACATTTGGTAGTGGAGGTTATAGTATGTTCCATCGCAGCCTCATGCTCTGGATCAACCGCAGAATGTTGCATCTGGCCTGCTAGGGTCACTGTGAGGCGACTTGGACAAATTGTGTGTGGCTTTTCTAGGAGCAATCACCTACTTGAGTCTTTTCTGGGAAAACTATTGTTTCCTAGTACCTGTTTATTCAACTCTCTTTAGTTTACCTTTTGAGTGTGATTTCTCTCCCATCAGAACTCAAATGAAGAGTAGAGGGTGAATTAGAGGGCGTAAGATTGGAGGCAGAAAGACAGCTGGGTTGGCCCTTATGGGAATCGTGTGTTACATGAGGGAGAAACTAGGAATGCATTCTAGTTATATTTAAGACAATAGCTTGTGTAATACATAAAGTCAATCTCTTTTTCAGGAACTTTCAATGAATTGTAAACTCAGTGTTGCTTAGGACACTGGGGTCAGGGAAGGAGGGTCAAAAAGAAAAGATGTGTTTTCCTGATCATAGAAGACTATTACGGGGACATAACTTGCCCCAAACTTGCCCCATCTCTTGCCTCAGAATTATTTGTTAATTCTCTGCATGCTTCTAGAGCTCATAGAGGCAGTGGAGAAAGCTTCTAGAGCTCATAGAGGCAGTGGAGAAAACATGCAGGTTCTGGTAGCCAGCTCCCTGAGTTAGCATCCTGGTTCCTTATTATTTAGCTCAGTGATGTTAGCAAGACTTAATCTCCCTGTGCCTCAGTGTTCTCATCTTTCTAGTGGGGATACGACTAGTACCTTTCAGTTTAGCAGTTCTGAGGAGTAAATGAATTGCTACACATAAGGGTTTTAGAACTATTCTGGCACATATTAAAGACATAATAAATATGGGCAGTCATTATTATCTACTCATCCATGGCCATTACAAACAGAGTCTAGATGCAAGGACAAAAATGAGAAAATGAGGAAGGTGGTAACTCATTCTGCTTCTTTGCCTCTGCATGTGGTTTGGAACCTACAACCATGTACAAAGAGAACATGTGGAAGTCATTATCTAGACAGTCTCATTTCCTTTTTTGATACAGTTACCAGACTGACAGATTGGGAACAGCTTTGGAAACAGAGAGCCTTGGTTTTAAAAAGGCATCTGAGAGGATTGTCCCTTGGCTCAGTTCAAATCTCTCCCTCTCGGGAAGTTTCCAGAGCACCTGCAGTAGGGTTATTCTCTACCTACATTACACACAAGATACCTTGAGAACTTATCCTCTGCAGCAGGGAAGTCAATTTGTCCTTTAGCAGGGTCATTTATATCTGTGCATGATGTACCCCTAAACTATGAACTGCTGGAGGTCATTGTCTACCGAAATGTAATGAGCAGTCAGTGTAGTGCAGGGGTTAACACAAGTAGCCTAAGCTTTACAGTCAGACCACTATGAGTTCAAATGCTTGTTCTGTCGCTCATCGGGGTATGCTCTTGAACAAGCTACCTAGTCTCACAGTTTTAATTCCTTCATCTGTGAACTGGAGCTAGTAATGCCTTTGTTACTATGAGAGCTCACTAATTGACCACTTACTTTGTTACAAGTGAGGTCTCACATCACTCCATGAGAGAGGTAGATTCATTATTACCATTTTACAAAGATGGATAAATTAAGGCACAGAAAAGTGTATAGCAAATCTCACCCAAGTTTACACAGTAAGTGGTGCAGTCAGAATCTGGCCCCAGGCAGCTGGAGCATCAAGCTTGTATTTCTAACCATTGCACTACACAGCTTCACAGATAGCCTGTGCCTAGTTTATGAGAGATGCTTAGTGAATTTGCTCCTCGAACAAAGGCTTATTAAGTTCTTAGGACATGCCTGGTACTAGATGCTGGACACATAGCAGTGACGATCCATTGAAGGCCTGATCTCATAGACCTTACCTTACAGTGGTGACGATGGACAATAATCAAATAAGAAACAAAATAAAGAACTATAGATTGTAATTAGTACACTGAAGAAAATAAACAGAGAGGAAATAGACAAGACTGGGATAGTAGAGAAGACTTAGTGCAATACCTTGGCGTGAGTAGGGACTCATCTTTATTGACTTTAAATATGCATGGAAAAGAGTAATTTTTGGCAACCGTAAAGAGCTAGGTAGATTTACCAGTTGTAAACTAACCCCTTCCAAAGAATGCTGATCAGTACACTGCTGTAAGTTTGGAGACAGTGCTTATTCTGGTCAGGCCCTGAAACATCTTTAAAAATTATATCTGGTTTAATACCATATAGAAATGATGAGATTCAATTTTTCAGAGTTGCAAATATTCAAATCAGACAGAGTAGAAATGATAGAGAAACATTCACTTTCTTTTGCAAAATATTATGGAAATCTTTTATTTTAATGATACACAAACATAGGATTTTATATTGAAAAGCCCCACTATTTCTAAACTTCACCTTCTATTTTGCTTCTTCATATTTCAATGGTTAGCTAAGAATACACAGACTATCCCCACTAGCCAAGTCTCCTTTTTGGAGCCTCAACATTGGTTCCAAGGTAGGTAAAATGTTCCAAGTGCTTTCAACAAATGATTTCTCATCAACACACCAAATAATTGATGAAGAAAAAACCCCACAATATTTGGTGTCATACAACAATAATCATAAACATGTAGCATGCATACCAGCAGCTTTCCATTTTCTATTCCTTTAACTTGGCCCCAGTTCCACAGGCTCTGAATTCCTGGAAAAGGATGTTATCTTAATAACAATGGCCTCAGAAATTTGACACCAGCTAGTATCTTATGCAGAAGTCAAATACTAATTTCAAAAAAAGTTAGTGAGTTTTGTTGAGTTCTAGGTATGCACCACAATGAATGAATTTGTATTTTATTAGCAGATAAAATCTTTGCATATTTTTAACATGCTAGTATTTGTTCCAGAATTGAATATTTGAAGTGATGCAGAATAGAGAATACCAAAAGAAAATTATAGAAGGCTTGGCTATGGAACAAAGCAAATGGAGTGAGAAAAGAACTCAGGAAGAATTAGGAGGCCTATTTGTCAGAGCTGGCTCTGTCACTGACTAGTTGTGTCATTTTGGACAGTCCTTTACACATTCCAGTCTTCTTACATACTCTAGGATTCAACTTCTTTCTTTGCAAAATGAAGACATAGAACAACATAAAAGCTTGCATCCTTGTTCCGTAGGAAGAACCAAACTGTTGACTTTTGTGTTATGGCTTTGTTTATTTGTCAAACTTTATTTTTTTTTGAGTTTTTATGATTATATTTTAAAAAGAAAATTTTAATCATATACAAAAATTGTAAAAATAGTACAAAGGAATCTCAAATAATAGAGATTAACCAATGATTATGTTATCTTTGAATCATTTGGGAGTAAGTTGGCGAAATCATGCTTTTTTATCCTAATAGTTTCAGTATATTTCCTCAGGACAAGAAAATTCATATATACAACCACAGTATGCTTATCAAAATTATTTGCACTATTATTGTCATCAAATTATATCTTTATATTCTATGAGCCTAATGAATAACAGCTTTATAATTTTTTCTTAATGTAATAATTTTTTAAAACGAGATAGTTATAAGCATGAATTTATATTGTCTTTTATATTTTTTATGTAGTTACCTTTATTGATGATATATATTTCTCCATAGGGATTTATGTTACTATCTAATGTAATTTTGGCCTGAAAGACTCCCTTTAGTGCTTTCTGTAGAGCAGATCTGTTAGAGATAGATTTTCTGTTTTAGTGAACTTGAACATTTCGTAATTTATTTTTTAGATTTATTTTTTAATTGACAAATAAAAATTGTATATATTCATGTTATATAACAATTATCTTAAATTCCCATAGCTTTATTGGTAGAGCTTCTGGCTATCACATCTTGTAAAAGAAGGGTACCTAGACATAGAATTGTTAATTGACAAGAATTTGGCTTCCATTGTTCCTAATAACAAGTCAACTCTTAATCTTACTGAAGGTCCCTTGATACTTTTCCTTCTGCTGTCCTCGAGATCTTATCTTTGTCTTTGATTTTTGTTGAGGTGACTATTTATTTTAGATGTGCTTATCTTTGAATTTAATCTACTTGAAGTTTGTTGAAATTCTTAGATGAAGCCTCAAATTTGGAAAGTTTTTGGTCATTATCTCTTCAAATATTTTTCTCTCTTTTCTTGTTCTCTTCTCCTTATATAATTCCCATTATGTGTATGTTAGCACACTTTCTGGGGGGCTGGCGGTGGGTTTCACTCTATCACCTAAGCTTGAGTGCAGTGAGGTAATTATAGCTCATTGCAACCTAGAACTTCTGGGTTCAAGTAACCCTCCCATCTCAGCTTTCTGAGTAGCTAAGGCAAAAGGCACATACCACCAAGCCAAACAATTTTTTTTTAATCTGTAGAGATGAGGTCTTGCTATATTGCCCAGGCTGGTCTCAAAATCCTGGGCTCAAGTGATCCTCCTGCCTTGGCCTCTCAAAGTACAGGTATTACCAGCATAAGCCACCATATCCAGCTCACTTGATGGTGCCCCATATATCTCTGATGCTCTATTCATTTTAATTCATTCTCATTTCTGCACCTCAAACTAGATAATTTCTATTGATTTATCTTCAAGTTTGTTGATCCTTTCTTCTATTTGCTCTGACATGTTGTTGAACTACTTTGAAGTTCCATAGTTTCTTCTACATAGATACTAGTTTTTATCTGTAACTTTCATTTCAGAATTTTGAAAGAGTGGATTTTAGCTATTTTGCCTGTATTTTAGCTATTTTGCCTGTATTTTTCTTGTCGTAGTATGAAAGCAATTTCATCAGGTATATTAGTCCATTTTCACACTGCTATAAAGGCATGCCTGAGACTGGGTAATTTATAAATAAAAGAGGTTTAATTGACTCACAGTTCTGCATGGCTGGGGAGCCCTCAGGAAACTTACAATCACGGCAGAAAGTGAAGGGGAAGCAAGGCATGTCTTACATGGTGGCAGGAGGGTGGAGGGAAATGTCAAATACTTTTAAGCCATCAGTTCTTAAAAGAACTCACTCACTGTCACGAGAACAGTATGGGGGAAACTTCCCCAATTATCCAATCACCTCCTACCATTCCCTCCCTCAACATGTGGGGATTACAACTTGAGATGAGATTTGGGTGGGGACACAGAGCCAAACCATATCACTCTGCCCTTTCACCTCCCAAATCTCATGCTCTTCTTATATTCCAAAACCAATCCTGCTTTCTTAATAGTCCCCCAAAGTTTAATTCATTCCACCATTAACTCAAAAGTCCAAGTTCAAAGTTTCATCTGAGATAAGGCAAGTCTCTTCTGCCTATGAGCCAGTAAAATAAAAAACAAGTTAGTTACTTCCAAGATACAATGAATGTGTAGGCATTGGGTAAATGTTCCCATTCCAAATGGGAGAAATTGGCTAAAACAAAGGGACCACAGGCCCCATGCAAGTCTGAAGCCCAGCAGGGCAGTCATTAAATCTTAAAGCTCCAACATAATCTTCGTTGACTCCATGTCTCACATCCAGGGTATGCTGGTGAAAGAGCTCATTTCCCAAGGCCTTGGGCAGTTCTGCTCCTGTGGCTCTGTGGGGTACACCCCCTGTGGATGCTTTCTTGGGCTGGCATTGAGTACCTGTGGCTTTTTCAGGTACATGGTGCAAAATGTAAGTGGATCTACTATTCTGTTCTCTGGGGGAGAGTGGCACTCTTCTCACAGTGATGCTGGGCAGTACCCCAGTGGGGACTTTGTGTGGGGCCTCCAACCCCATGTATCCACTCTGCATTGCCCTAGTAGAGGTTCTCCATGAGGGCTCTGATCCTTCAGCAGACTTCTACCTGGACATCCAGACATTTCCATACATCCTCTGAAATCTAGGCAGAGTCTCCCAAAACTCAACTCTTGTCTTTTGCACACCCACAGGCCCAGTGCCACAGGGAAGCCACTGATGCTTGGGAGTTGCAGTCTTTGAAGCCACAGCTCAAGCTGCACCTTGGCTCATTTTAGTCACAGCTGGAGCTGGAGCAGCTTGGATGCAGGGCACCAAGTCCTGAGGCTGCACATGGCAGTGGGATGCTGGGACTAGCCCACAAAAACCATTTTTGCCTCCTGGGCCTCCAGGCCTGTGATAGGAGGGGCTGCCATGGAGATCTCTGTCATGGCCTGGAGAAATATTTTTTCATTTTCTTGGCTATGAACATTTGGACTCCTTCTTACTCAAATTTCTGCAGCAGGCTTGAATTTCTACCCAGAAAATGGGTTTTTCTTTTCTACTGCATGGTCAGTCTGCAAATTTTACAAACTTTTATGCACTGCTTCCCTTTTAAATATAAGTTCCAATTTCAAATCATCTTTTTTGTGAACACATACAACTGTACTCTTTCAGAAAAAGCCAAGTCACCTCTTGACACTTTGTTGCTTAGAAATTTCTTTGGCCAGATACCCTAAATTATCTCTCTCAAGTTCAAAGTTCCACAGATCTCTAGAACAGGGTAAAATGCTGCCAGTCTCTTTGCTAAAGCATAGCAAGAGTCACCTGTACTCTAGTTCCCAAGAAGTTCTTCATCTCCATCTGAGACCATCTCAGCCTAGACTTTATTGCCCATATCACTATCAGCATTTTGGTCAAAGGCATTCAACAAGTCTCTAGGAAATTCCAAAGTTTCCCACATCTTCATGTCTTCTTCTGAGCCCTCCAAACTGTTCTAACCTGTGCCTGTTACCCAGTTCTAAAGTGCTTCCACATTTTCAGATTATCTTGAAAGTAGTGACCTGCTTCCAGTACCAATTTCCTGTATTAGTCAATTTTCACGCTGCTATAAAGACATACCTGAAACTGGGTAATGTATAAAAGAAAGAATTTTAACTGACTCAATGTTCCACATGGCTGAGAGGCCTCAGGAAACTTACAATAATGGCAGAAAGCAAAAGGGAAGCAAGTCAACCTACATGGCAACAGGAGAGAAAGAGCAGGGGAACTGTCAAACAATTTTAAACCCTCAGATGTTGTGAGAACTTCCTCACTAACATGAGAACAGCATGAGAGAAACCACCCTTATAATACAATCACCTCCCACCAGGATCCTCCCTCAACACATGGGGATTACAATTCGAGATGAGATTTGGGTGGGGAAACAAGTCAAACCATATGGGCAGAGTTCACACTTTTTTTTCTGCATGTTGATCTTTATATGTTTCTTCTTGAGAAAGATTTGATAGTTTGTGTCTTTCTAGGAATTGGTTTATTTTATTTAAGTTGTCAAATTTATGGACATAAAGTTGATGTAGCATTTTCTTTCCATGCTTTTAATATTTGTATGCTCTATAGAGATGCCTCCTTTTTCATTTTGATATTTGTAGTTTGTGTCTTCTCTCTTTCTTTTTCTTTTTTCTTGATCATTCTGGCTACAGTTTTAGCCAAAGAATGACCTATTGGTCTTATTTTTTTCTGTATTATCCTTTTTTGTTTCCATTTTTATTACTTCTCTTAAAAATTGTTCTTGTATTTCTGCTTCCTTTTGTTTTAATTTGTTCTTGCTAGGTCCTTAAGATGGAAACTTAGATTACTGTTCTTTGACTTTTATTATTTTCCAATATCATGCTATATATTCCCTCCAAGTAAGTCAGTATTTTTTTCTAATTTCAGATATTGTTTTCCTAATTCTAGAATTTTGATTTGTTCATTTTTATATTGTTTATCTTTCTCAGTGGAGATTCCCATTCTTTCCAATTATCATGAACATGTTTCTTTTCTGTCCTCAAGTATAACTATAACAGCTACTCTGAAATATCTGTCAGCTAATTATAACATCTGAGTCGTCTTATATTGGCCTTTATAGTTATATAGTTATATAGTTAACTTTCTTATGATTTATCGTATACAGATGACAAATAAGGTTATATAAAGAGGTTTTACATCATACATCATCAGGGAAATGCAAATTAAAACTACAATGCGATACCACTATACAATTATTAGACTAGCTGAAATCCAGAATACTAACAACATCAAATTCTCCAAAAATATATGGCAACAGGAGTGCTCATTCATTGCTTGTGGGAAGGCAAAATGTTCCAGGCACTTTGAAGGACAGTTTGGTGGTTTCTTAAAAGATTAAACACACTCTTCCTGTACTATACTATACTATACTGTACTATACTGTACTATACTATACTATACTATGCTATACTATTACTAGCAATAATGTTCCTTGGTATTTATGCAAAGGTGTTGAAAACCTATTCCCATACAAAAACTTGCACATGGACATTTATAGAGGCTTTAATCATAATCACCAAAACTTGAAGGCAATCAAAATTAATAAGTGAATTGATAAATAAACTGTAGTATATCCATTCAGTGGGATATTATTTAGTGATTAAAAGAAGTAAGCTATTAAGCCATAAATAGACATGGTAGAAACTTAGATGCATAATACTAGATGAAAAAAAGCCAGTCTGAAAATGATATATGCTATATGATTCCAATTACAGTAATACACTGCATAATGACATTTCAGTCAAGCAACTGGGTGCATATATTCCTGCTGTTGTGTACACCATAAGGTTATAATAAACTGAAAAATGTATAAAATAAACTGATAAATTTCAGTTTATAATAAACAGAAAAACTATAAATTTTTATATAAATTTTTAGTGACATTGTAACTGTCTTAACATTGTAGTGCAGTTGATTATTTTGTATAGATTTAGTGTAGCCTAAGTGTACAGTGTTTATAAAGTCTGTGATAGTGTATAGTAATGTCCTAGGCTTTTCACATTCACTCACCACTCACAGACTGACTCACTCAGAACAACTTTCAGTCCTACAAGCTTCATTCATGATATGTATCCTATACAGATGTACCATTTTTTATCTTCTATACTATAATTTTACTGTTTAGATATGTTTAGATACACAAATACTTACTATTGTCTTATAATAGTCTAAATAATTCAGTACATACCATAGCATACTATACAGGTTTGTAGCCTAGGAACAATAGGCTATATCATAAGCCTGGGTGTGTGGTAGGGTATAACATCCAGGTTTGTGTAACTATATGTTATGATGTTTGCACATGAAAGTCACCTAACAATGCATTTCTTAAAACCTGTCTCTGTTATTAAGCAACACATGGCTGCATATTTAATTCTGGAAAACTCAAAGCTATAGAGGCAATAAAAAGGTTAGTGGTGTGCAGGAGTTAAGGGATACGGAGAGGAATAGGTGGAGCACAGGATATTTTTAGGTCAATGAAAATACTCTGCTTTACAGTATATTGGCAAATACATGTCATGATACTTTTCTCCAACCCACAGAATATGCAACACCAAGAGTAAACTCCAATGTAAACTATAGAGTCTGGCTGATAATGATGTGTCAATGTAGGTTCATCAATTATAACAAATGTACCACTAGATGGGGGATGTTGATAATTGAGGAGGTTATGAATGTGTGGGGGCAGAAGGAGATCTTTGAATCTTTCTTTAAATTTTTTTGTGAACCTAAAAGTGCCTTAAAAGATGAAATCTTTAAAAAATATCAGGAATGGTCATATTGGGTTAAAACCAGAGCACAAGAATGTGTTGCTTGTAAGAAAACCATGTTAAATATAAACAGAAACATAGGTTAATGTTCAAATGATTAAAAATTACATACCTTGCTAATGGTAACAGGAGGAAATTTTGAGTGGCTAAAATTAATGTAATCTAAATATATTTCAAAGCAAAGAATATTGCTAATGATTAGGAAACATTTCATAATGACAAAAGTGTCAATTTATTAAAAAGTCACAAAAATTCTAAAGAAAAGCCAAAAATAAAATACATGATGCAAAATTAATAGATATACAGGGATACACAAATAAATACAAAATAATAGTTAGATATTTTACCACTCCTTTCTCAATAATTAATAAAATTAGTAGATACAAAACATTAAGAATATATAAATTAGAATAAATAAATAAATAAGAACAGATAAAACTTGAGCAATTTTCTCAACCAACTTAACCAAATTGATAATTATAAAACATTCCACTAAGCACCAGCAAAGAACAATTTTTTTCAAGTGCCCATACAACTTTTACCTAGGTAGACCATATTATGAAAGCAGCCATCCCATTACTGGGTATATACCCAAAGGACTATAAATCATGCTGTTATAAAGACACATGCACACGTATGTTTATTGCGGCATTATTCACAATAGCAAAGACTTGGAACCAACCCAAATGTCCAACAATGATAGACTGGATTAAGAAAATATGGCACATATACACCGTGGAATACTATGCAGCCATAAAAAATGATGAGTTCATGTCCTTTGTAGGGACATGGATGAAATTGGAAATCATCATTCTCAGTAAACTATCGCAAGAACAAAAAACCAAACACCGCATATTCTCACTCATAGGTGGGAATTGAAAAATGAGAACACATGGACACAGGAAGGGGAACATCACACCCTGGGGACTGTTGTGGGGTGGGGGGAGGGGGGAGGGATAGCATTGGGAGATATACCTAATGCTAGATGACGAGTTAGTGGGTGCAGCGCACCAGCATGGCACATGTATACATATGTAACTAACCTGCACATTGAGCACATGTACCCTAAAACCTAAAGTATAACAATAATAAATAAAATTAAAAAAAAAAAATTAAAAAAAAAAAAGAAAGATAAGTCAAGTTCAATAAATTTAAATATATTTAAGTAATACAAGGTATGTTTTCTGATGACAATTGAATGATTTCAGGTGTCAACAGCAGGAAGATATTCAGAAAATTATAAAACATTAGGAAATAAAATAACATTTTTTGTTTGTTTGTTTTTGAGATGGAGTCTCGCTCTGTTGCTCACGCTGCAGTGCAGTGGCACAATCTCGTCTCACTGCAACCTCTGCCTCCTGGGTTCAAGCGGTTCTCCTGCCTCAGCCTCCCGAGTAGCTGGGACTACAGCTGCATGCCACCACGGACGGCTGATTTTTTTGTATTTTTAGTAGAGACGGGGGTTTCACCGTGTTAGTCAGAATGGTTTCGATTTCATGACCTCGTGATCCACTCACCTCGGCCTCCCAAATTGCTCAGCTTACCGGTGTGAGCCACCTCGCCCGGCCCAAAATAACACTCTTATAAATAACAAATAGGTTTGAAAAAACCCAAAAGGTTAGAAAGTATTCTGAAATTAGTAGAAACACAACATATCAAAATTTATTGAATATAGCCAAAGCAGTACTTAAGAAAAATCTTACAACAAACATCTTTATTAGTAATTGATGAAGGTGTCAATCAATCATCTGTGATTACAACTCAAGAAAGTAGGAAAAAATCAAATTAAACACAAAGTCAGCAGAAGAAAGAAAATAACAAATATCTTAGAGAAACATAATAAAATAGAAGATAGAAAATCGATGAAACCAAAAACTGTTTCTTTGAGAAGAGCAATACAATTTACAAACTTCTTATAACTACAAGGAAAAAGTAAAAACATATTAACAGTATCAGAAAAGAGAGATGTGACCTCTTTAACAGATTTTACAGATATTAAAATGTTAATAAGAAAAATTATGGACAATTGTATGCAAATAAATTTAATAACTTGGAATTTCTTGCAAGACAAAAAATATCAAAGCTGAATCAACAGGAAATAAATTAACTGAATAAAACTATATTTATTAAGGTAATTGAATAAGGTGTTAAAAACGTTTCCACATAATAAAATTTAGGTCTAGATAGCGTTAATGGGAGAAAGCATACCAAACATTTAAGGTAGAATTAACAACATATTCCAGAAAACTGAAGAAGGGAACATACTTTCCCACTCATTCTATGAGGCCAGTATTAGACAGATAATCAGACAGTGATATTACAAGAAAGAGAAACTACAGAACAATATCTCTGAAAAAATAGATGCAAAATTATTAATACAATTTTAGAAAATAAAGTGCACCTATATGAAATAATAAATCATGATCAATTGGGATTTATACCAGGAATTCAAGAATGGTTCTCCATAAAAAAAATCAATGTAAGTCATCATATTACTAAATTTAAAAAGAAAAATACAATTATGTCAATAGATGGAGAACAAACATTTGACAGAATCCAAAGTTTATTCTCATAAAAATCTCTTGGCACACTAAAAATAGAAGAGAACTATCTTAATCTGAGAAAGGACAATTACCAAAATCTACAGTTAATATCACACTTAATTACAAAAGACTGAATGCTTTTCTCTCAAGGTTAGGAATAAGGGAAACTGCTCTCAGCCCTTCTTTTCAACATTTTCAACATTCATTTCTACTTTCTGGTGATGGTTGTAACCAGTCAGATAAGGAACAAAAACAAATAAAAGTAACCAGATTAAAAAGGAAGAACTAAAATTTTCTTTAATCTTAAGCAACATAGTCATCTTTATAAATAATCAAATGGAATCTACAAAAATCTATTATAAATAATAATTGAATCTAGCAGCATTGCAAGATACAAAATTAATGCACAAAAATCATATGTATTCCTATAAATTAGCAGCAAACACTCAAAAATTGAAATCAAAACTAACATTTATATAGCATAAAAATAGACATTCTTAGGGACAAATCTAACAAAAGACATACAAGACAAGGTACATTGAAAGCTACAAAACATCGTTGAGAGATTTAAAAGACCTAAATACATGTAGATAGATTCCGTATTTATGGATCAAATGATATCTGTGGGTGAATATTTCAATACTTCCTAAACCGATCTATAGATTCAATGCAATTCTAATCAAAATTCAAGCATGTCAGTTCAAGATAAGAATTGACAAGCTAATTCTAAAATTCATATGAAAATTCAAAGGACCTAAAATAGCCAAAACAACTTTGGAAAAGAAGAATGTATTTGGTGGATTTATACTATCTGACTTCATAATGTATTATTAAGCTAAATTAGTGAAGATGATATGATACTGCCATCAAGATAGACAATTAGGTTAATGGGACAGAACAGAGTTCAAAATTTGACCCATCTAATGTGGATAATAGATTTTCGACAAAGTTACAAAAGCAATCTAATGGAGGAAAAATTTTCTTCAACAAAAATACTGGAAATATTAGATATGCATATGCAGGAAAATAAACTTTGATCCATATTTTACACCATATTTGAAAATTCAGTCAAAATATAGGATAAACATAAATGTAACACCTAAAATATAAACTTTCCAGTAGGGAACACAAAAAAAGTATTTGTGGTCTTGAGTTATGCAAAAATTTCTTTAATACAACATAATGAAAGAAAAGAAAGAATAAATTGGATTTCACCGATATTAAAAAAGTCCACTCTTTGAAAGATGTTGTGAAGAGAATAAACAGACAAGACACAGACTGACAGAAAATAATTGTAAATTACATATATGATAATGGACTTTTATCCATACTGTAGAACAATCTTTCAAAATTCAAATGTAAGAGAAGAAACTGCCTGGTTTAAAAAGCTTTGAATAACATTTTATTAAAGAAGGTTTATAATTGGTAAATAAGAACATGAAAAGATGCTCAACATTATTAGTCCTTAAATACACAGAAACATGGATAAATCTCAAAATAATTATGCTGAGTTAAGTAAGCAAGGCAAAAATCAACATCCGCTATGATTCAATTTCTATAAATCTCTACACAACACAAACTAACATATAGTGACAGAAAACAGATTAGTAGCATGAGGGCTGGGGATAAGAAAGGCACAGGCAGGAGGCATGGATTACAATAAGACTTTAAGAAACTTTTGGGGATGTTATAAATATCTATCTTGATTGTGGTCATAATTTTACAGTTGTATACATATGTCAAAACTTATAAAATATTACATTTTAAATATATGCAGCAATTATATCTCAATAAAATTGTTAAAATATATCAATATATTTAACTAAATACAAACATCAATAAATAAATATGATAGGTGTCCAAGACCCCAAAATATAAATAACAAAACACATTTGAGAGAAATTAACTTGAACCTAAATAAAGTGGAAAGGTATACTAGATTCATAAATTGGAAGACTTAATAGTGTTCAGATGTGAATTTCTCCCTTAGTTAATCTATAGATTCAATACAAACCATAAAATGTCTGCGTATGTGTGTGTGTGTGTGTGTGTATGTATACACACACATAGATATATATGGGGGGTATAAATTGACTATTTTTAAAATGTCTGTGATAATGTTAAGATGTAGAACAACCACAAACAATCTGAATATCAAACTTGCCGTACCCGATTTCATAATTTACTGGAAAGCTGCAGTAATTATGACAATGAGGTAGTGACACAAAGGGAGATAATGGACACTTTGAATAGAAAAGTCTAGAAACAGACTTTCTTATAGGGTCATTGGAATAATGAGAAAAGCGTCACTGTAGTTCAATGAGGAGATAATTTTTGTTTAGTCAACAAAATCAGTCAAAATAAGCATTTTCACCTCTGCTTCAAGATTCAATGATCACAGACTTAAATGTGAAATGTAAATCAGTAACAGTTTTAGAGTAAAATGTAGGGGAACACTTTGATAATCTTTGAGCAGACTGTAATTTCTTAAGGAGGACATAACAATAAACGTTAAAAACATTGATCAATTGGACAATAATTTGGGTCAATAACATTAATGATTAAAATTAATAATTTTGTTCATTAAAAGACAGCATTAAAAGAGTGATAAGGTCAACTACATACTAGAAAAATATCTGCAAATATCCAAGCACAGACTTATGAAAAGACTTTATCAGGGAATTTCTACACATCAATGAGAAAGTAGAAGAGCAATGGGAAGAAAACTGAAAAGATACTTCACAAAAAAACAAAATATACATATAAAAGAATGGCCATTATTAAGTCAAAAAAGCAGTATATCTTGGCATAGATGTGGCGTGTATTACTTCATTTTTAGACTGCTGATAAAAACATACCCCAGACTGGATAATGTACAAAGAAAAAGAGGTTTAATGGACTCATAGTTACATATGGCTGGGGAGGCCTCACAATCATGGCAGAAGGTGATAATGAAAGGGGTTTCCCTTTACAAAAGCAACAGATCTCATGAGACCTAAACACTACCATGAGAACAGTATGGTGAAAACCAGTCCCATGATTCAATTATCTTCCACAGGGTCCTTCCCATAACATGTGGAAATTATGGGATTCAAGATGAGATTTGGGTGGAGACACAGCCAAACCATATCATTCTGTCTCTGGCCCTTCCCAAATCTCATATCCTCACATTTCAAAGTGAATTATGCCTTCCTAACAGTCCCCCAAAGTCTTAACTCATTTCAGCATTAACTCAAAAGTCCACAGTTCAAAGTCTCATTTGAGACAAAGCAAGTCCCTTCTGCCTATGAGCCTGTATAATCAAAAGCGAGTTAGTTACTTCCTAGATGCAATGGGGGTATAGGCATTTGGTAAATGCACCCATTCCAAATGGGAGAAATTCTTCAAAACAAAAGGGCTACAGGTCCTATGCAAGTCCAAAATCCAGCAGGGTAGTCAAATCTTAAAGCTCCAACATGATCTCTTTTGAATCCATGTCTCACATCCAGGTCATGCTGATGCAAGAGGTGGGATATCATGGTCTTGGGCAGCTCTGCTTCTGTGGCTTTGCAGGGCAGATCCTCCCTCCTCCCTCCTGGCTGCTTTCACAGGCTGGTGTTGAGTGTCTGTGGTTTTTCCAGGTGCACAGAGCAAGCTGTCAGTGAATCTACCATTCTGGGGGAGGACAGTGGCCTTCTTCTCACAGCTCCACTATGCAGTGCCCCAGTGGGGACTCTGTGTGTGGGCTTCAACCCCACATTTCCCTTCTGCATTGCCCTAGCAAAGGTTCTCCATGAGAGCCCTGCCCCTGCAGTAAATTTCTGCCTGGACATCCAGGTGTTTCCATACATCCTCTGAAATCTATGTGGAGGTTCCCAAACCTCAGTTCTGGACTTCTCTGCAGTGGTAGGCTCAATACCACATGAAAACAGGCTGCCAAGGCTTGAGGCTTGCACTGTCTGAAGCTGCAACCTGAGCTGCACCTTGGCCCCTTTTACCTAGGGCTGGAGGGGCTGGAACTCAGGATACCAAGTCCCTAGGCTGCCCACAGCAGGGAGACCTTGGGTCCAGCCCAGGAAATCATTTCTTCCTCCTAAGCCACTGGACCTGTGATGGGAGGGGGCTACCACAAATGTCTCTGACATGCCCTGGAGACATTTTCCCCATTGTCTTGGCAAGTAAAGCTTGGCACCTTGTTACTTATGCAAATTTCTGTAGCTGGCTTGGATTTCTCCTCAGAAAATGTGTTTTTCTCTTCTATCTTATCATCAGGCTGCAAATTTTCTGAACTTTTATGCTCTGTTTCCCTTTTAAAGCTGAAAGCTCTTAACAGCACCTAAGTTACATCTTGAATGCTCTGCTGCTTATAAATTTCTTCAGCCAGGTACCCTAAATAATCTCCCTCCAGTTCAAAGTTTCACAAATCTCTAGGAAAGGGGCAAAATGCTGCCATTCACTTTGCTAAAATATAGCTAGAGTCACCTTTACTCCAGTTCCCAACATGTTCCTCATCTCCATCTGAGACCACCTCAGCCTGGATTTCATTGTCTATATCATAATTAGAATTTTGGTCAAAGCCACTCAACAAGTCTCTAGGAAGTTCCAAACTTTTCCACATTTTCCTATCTTTTTCTGAGCCTTCCAAACTGTTCCAGCCTTTGCATGTTACCCAGTTCCAAAGTGGCTTCCACATTTTCAGGTATCAATATAGCAGTTCCCCACTCTACCAGTAGCAATTTACTGTATTAGTCTGTTCTCATGCTGCTAATAAAGACATACCTGAGACTGGGTAATTTACAAAGCAAAAGAGGTTTATTGGACTTGGAGTTCCATGTGGCTTCAGAAGCCTCACAGTCATGGCGGAAGGTAAAAGGCATGTCTTACATGGCAGTAGAAAAGAGAGAATGAGAGCCATGCAAAAATGAAAACCTCTTATAAAAATATCAAATCTTATGAGACTTATTCACTACCATGGGAACAGTATAGAGGATACCACCCCCATGATTAAATTATCTTCCACCAAGTCCCTCCCACAACACGTGGAAATTATGGGAGCTACAATTCAAGATAAGATTTGGGTGGGGACACATCCAAGCCATATCACAGAGAAAGGTGAATGCTTATACACTCTTGTTAGGAATGTAAATTAGTAGAACTTTTATGGAAAATAGTATGGAGATTCCTTAAAGAACTAAAAGTAGATCTACCATTTAACCCAGCAGTCTCACTGCTGAGTATCTACCTGATATGGTTTGGCTCTGTGTCCCCACCCAAATCTCATCTGGTGGCTCCCATAATTCCCACATGTTGTGGAAGGGACCTTGGTGGGAGATAATTGAATCATGGGGGCAGGTCTTTTCTGTGCTGTTCTCCTGATAGTGAATAAGTCTCATGAGACCTGATGGTTTTAAAAATGAGAGTTTCTCTGCACAAGTTCTCCCTTTGCCTGCTGCCATTCACATAAGATGTGACTTGCTCCTCTTTGCCTTCCACCATGATTGTGAAGCCTCCCCAGCCATGTCGAACTGTAAGTCCAATAAACCTCTTTCTTTTGTAAATTGTCTAGTCTCGAGGATGTCTTTATCATCAGCACGAAAACAGGTTAAAATAGTACATTTGTACCGAGAGTGGGTGCTGCTGAAAAGATACCCGAAAATGTGGAAGCAACTTTGGAACTGGGTAACAGGCAGAGGTTGGAAAAGTTTGGAGGGCTCAGAAGAAGACAGGAAAATGTGGGAAAGTGTGGAACTCCCTAGATACTTGTTGAATGGTTTTAACCAAAATGCTGATAATGATACAGGCAATGAAATCCAGGCTGAGGTGGTCTCAGATGGAGATAAGAAACTTGTTGGGAACAGCAGTAAATGTGATTCTTGTTATGTTTTAGCAAAAAGACTGGCAGCATTTTGCCCCTGCCCTAGAGATCTGCAGAACTTTGAACTTGAGAAAGATGATTTAGGGTATCTGGTGGAATAAGTTTCTTCCCTCCTTCCTTCCTTCCTTCCTCTCTCTCTCTTTCTTTCTCCCTTCCTTTCTTTCTTTCTTTTTCTTTCTTCCTTCCTTCCTTCCTTCCTTTCTTTCTTTCTTTCTTTCTTTCTTTCTTTCTTTCTTTCTTTCTTTCTTTCTTTCTTTCTTTCTTTCTTTCTTTCTTTCCTTTCCTTCTTTCCTTCTTTCTTTCCTTCTTTCTTTCTTTCTTTCCTTCTTTCCTTCTTTCCTTCTTTCTTTCTTCTTTCTTTCTTTCTTTTTTTTGGAGTCTCACTCTGTCATCCAGGCTGGAGTGTAGTGGTGTGATCTCGGCTCACTGAAACCTCCACCTCCTGGGTTCAAGCGATTCTCCTGCCTCAACCTCCCGAGTAGCTGGGATTACAGGTGCCTGCTACTATGCCTGGCTAATTTTTTTTTTTTTGTATTTTTAGTAAAGACAATTTTTCACCATGTTGGCAGGCTGGTTTTGAACTCCTGACCTCAAGTGATCCACCTGCCTCAGTCTCCCAAAGTGCTGGGATTACAGACATGGGTGGAAAAAGTTTCTAAATAGCAAAGCATTCAAGAGTTGACTTGGGTGCTCTTAAAGGCATTCAGTTTTGTAAGAGAAGCAGACTATAAAAGCTCAGAAAATTTGCAGCCTAACAATGCAAAAGAAAACTTCCTTTTCTGAGGAGAAATTCAAGCCAGCTGCAGAAATTTGCATAAGTAAAAAGGAGTTGAATGTTAATCTCCAAGAAAATGGGGAAAATATCTCCAGAGCTTGAAAAAGGTCTTCATGGCAGCATCTCTCATCACAGACCCAGAGGCCTAGGAGGAAAAAGTGGTTTCATGGGCCGGGCCCAGAGTCCACATGCTGTGTGCAGCCTAGGGACTTGGTGCCCTGCATCCCAGCTTCCCCAGCCATGGCTGAAAGGGGCCAATGTAGAACTCAAGCTGTGGCTTCAAGGGTGCAAGCCCCAAGCCCTGGCAGCTTCCATGTGTTTAAGCCTGCCAGTACACAGACATCAATAATTGGGGTTTGGAAACCTCCACCTAGATATCAGAAGATGTATGGAAATGCCTGAATTGTCTAGGCAGAAGTTTGCTGCAGGGGCAGGGGCCTCCTGGAGAACCTCTGCTAGGGCAGTATGGAAGGGAAATGTAGGGTTGAAACCGCCACCCAGAGACTCTACTGGGGCACCATCGAGTGGAACTGTGAGAAGAGGACCACCGTCCTCTAGACCCCAAAATGGTAGATCCACCAACTGCTTGCACTGTGTGCCTGGAAAAGCTGCAGACACTCAATGTTAGCCATGAAAGCAGCCAGGAGGGGGACTATACCCTACAAAGCCACAGGGGCAGAGCTGCCCAAGGCTGTAGGATCCTACCTGTTGCATCAATGTGACCTGGATGTGAGACCTGGAGTAAAACGAGATTATTTTGGAGCTTTAAGATTTTACCGCCCTGCTGGATTTCAGACTTGTGCGGGGTCTGTAGCCCCTTTGTTTTGGTCAATTTATCCCATTAGGAATGAGTGTATTTACCCAATGCCTGTGCCTCCATTGTATCTAGGAAGTAACTAACTTGCTTTTGATTTTACAGGCTCATAGGCAGAAGGGATTTGCCTTGTCTCTGATGAGACTTTGGACTGTAGATGTTTGAGTTAATGCTGAAATGAGATAAGACTTTGGGGGACTGCGGGGAAGGCAAGATTGGTTTTGAAATGTGAAGATATGAGATTTAAGGGTGTCATGGGTGAAATTATACGATTTGACTCTGTGTCCCCACCCAAATCTCATATTGTAGCTCCCATAATTCTCACGTGTTGTGGGAGAGACCCAGTGGGAGATAATTGAATCATAGGGGCAGGTCTTTCGAGTGCTGTTCTCATGGTAGTGAATGGGTCTCATGATATCTAATGGTTTTAAAAATGGGAGTTTCTCTGCACAAGCTCTCTCTTTGCCTGCTTCCATCCACGTAAGATGTGACTTGAACCTCCTTGCCTTCTACCATGATTGTGAGGTCTCTCCAGCCATGTGGATCTGTAACTCCAATAAACCTCCTTTGTTTTTTTAAATTGCCCAGTCTTGGGTGTGTCTTTATAAGCAGCATGAAAACAGACTAATAAACTACCCAAGGGAAAACAAGTTATTATATGAAAAAGACACATGCACACATATTTATTGCAGCACAATTTCCAATTGCAAATATATAGAACCAACCTAAGCGACCACTGACCAATGAGTAGCTAAAGAACATGTGATATATAAATAGGAAGATACATATTTCATTCCTTTTTATGGTTGAGTAAAATATATATCTATATATATCTTCCTTTTTATGGCTGAATACTACTCACCATAAAAAGGAATGAAATAATGTCTTTTGCAGTGATTTGGGTGGAGATGGTGGCCACTAATCTAAGTGAAGTAACTCATGAATGGAAAACCAAGTACCATATGTTCTCGCTTATGATTGGGAGCTAAGCTATGTGTACACAAAAGCATACAGAGTGATATAAAGGACTTTGGAGATGCAGAAGAGGGAAGTTGAGAGGGGGTTGTGAGATAAAAACTGCGTATTGGATACAATGTACACTACTCAGGTGATGGGTGGACTAAAATCTCAAAATTCACCACTATATAATTCATCCATGTAACCAAAAACCACTGGTACACAAAAAGCTATTGGAATATCTATGTATGTATGTATGTATGTATGTATGTATGTACCTATCTATCTATCTATTTTCTCTATCTATCTATCTATCTATCTATCTATCTATCTATCTATCTATCTGGAAAGGTGAAAAGTGAGACAGAGCTTAAGTCATCAGATAAATAAGAAGAGGAATAATTTTAGACAAAGGGGATATTATGAAGAAATATTTTGGAAGTAGAATGGAGTATCCACAGAAAGAATATAGGTAGTTTAACAGCATACTTGCGCAAGAATAAGGTTTAACCAGTGAACTTGAAGTCAGGTCATGAACAACTTTCCAGAGAAACAGAAAATAAAAAAAAGAATGAAACATAATAAAGAAAGCTTATGGGACTTAAGGGGCACTACCAACCTTATCAATAAATGCATGATCAGAGTCACAGAAAGAGAAGAGAAAGAAAGAGGAACAAAGAGTTATAAGAAATCATGGCTGAAAATTCAAATATGAAGGAAATTGACATCCAAATGCTGAAAGCCAAAGCTTCCCAAGTAGGATAAATCTAAAGATGACAAAACCAAGATGCATTATAATTAAATTATCAGAAGTCAAAGAAAAATAACTTTATTTCTTTTTTTTTTGGAGACAGTGTCTTACTCTGTCACCCAGGCCGGAATGTAGTGGGGTGATCTCAGATCACTGCAACCTCTGCCTCCTGAGCTCAAGTGATTCTCCTGCCTCAGCCTCCTGAGTAGCTAGGACTACAGGTGCACACCACCATGCGTGTCTAATTTTTGTATTTTTGGTAGAGATGGGAGTCTCACCATATTTCCCAGACTGGTCTTGAACTCCTGAGCCTAGGTAATCTGCCCACCTTGGCCTCCAAAAGTGCTGGGATTATAGGCATGAACCACCGAACCCAGATGAAAAATAACTTTAAAAGCAGCGAGTAGAAAGTGAGTTTTCACATGAAGAGAAATTCCATCAGAATATTACTGTATTTCTCAGCAGAAACCTTGCAAACCAGTAGGTAGTTGGATGATATACTGACAGTGTTGACAGAAAAACAAATACAAGAAGTGCTAAATAAAGTACTTTAACCTGAAATGAAAGCACACTAAACATACGAAAGCCCATGAAAGCATAAACTTTGCTATTGAAGCTTAATATATAAGTGAATACAGAATATTCTAATACTATAATGGTGTGGTATAAATCACTTTTAATTCTGATGAATTTAAAAGACTAAAGTATAAGTATAAGCATCTAAAATATGTTAATGGATACCCAGTACAAAAACATATAATTTTTTTACGGGTGTGGTGGCTCATTTCCAGAATCCCAGCACTTTTGGAGGCCAAGGCAGGAGGATTGCTTGAGCCCAGGAGTTTGAGACCAATCTGGGAAACATAGTGAAAGCTTGTCTCCACAAATAAAAAATTAGCAGGGCATAGTGGTGAGCACTTGTGGTCCCAGCTACTCTGGAGGCTGAGATGGGAGGATTACTTGAACCTGGGAAATGGAGGCTGCAGTGAGGCGTGATTGCACTGTTGCACCCTAGCCTGGGCAACAGAGTGAAATACTGTCTCAACATAAATAAAATAAAATATAAAACATATAATTTGTGACATTAATAATATAAAGTGTGTGTAGAGAAGGAAAAGTGTAGAATGTTTGTATGTGATTGAAGTTAGCATCTTAGAATAGATTGTTTTAAGTATAACATGTTTTATACTCAGTGGTAACCATAAAGAAAACGCTTACAGAAGATTCATAAAAGAAAATGAGAAAGAATTCTAAAGGTATCACTTTAAAAATTAACCAGAAGAGAAGACATCAAGAGAGGAAGAGACAAGAGAGCTACAAACAGAAATAAAACAAGTAACACAATAACAAATATCCTTCCCTATCAATAATTAGAAAGAATCAGATCTGAGTAATATTAACTGCCCTTTAAAATGCCTGCCACAGAATTCAGTAAACAGCAGTTTTCCACGCTTCCATGCCTAATTTTTCCCACTTTACATGTGCTAAGGAAAGGGAATGAATCTCACTCATTTTTTATTTGCAAGACTGGAAAAATGTCTAATCTCAAAAAATATTTCTTGAATGAAAAAAAAGAGAAGCTCCAGTTTATTAAAATCACTGCTCTTAGATAAGAACTAATTTTGGCCATAATTGTGAAAGGAAAGGGAATTAATTTAGCAGATTCATTTTCTGTTCTAAATCAGCTGCTGAATACTTTATAAACATTTTATCATTGAATTCTTACAACAAATATATGAGATAAATATTAAAACATTTTTCTTAGGAGCACTCAGAAAATTTATAATTGCTCAATTTCACCTAAAATTTGTTTTTTGTACTACCTGTGTTAATCTCATATTAGAATGTTTGATGGATATACTACCAGAACTCTAGTGCCATTTTGGAAAAATGATTTGAAATAAATGCCTTATTCACAGAAAAAATCATTAATCAATTGGACTTAAATTTGGATTAATAATTTTAATGTTATTAAAATTAAGAATTTTGTTAAAAGACAGCATTAAATGAGTCATAAGATCAACTACATGCTAGTATAATATATTTACAAACATCCAACCGTAGACTTACGAACAGACTTTATAAGAGACTTCTACAAATCAATACAAAGGTAATAGAGCAATGGGGAAAAAAAAATACTTCACGAAAGAACAAAATATACATATGAAAAGTACACAATTTTACTATCAGAGAAATGCAAATCAAAACCACAATGAGATACCTCTACACAACCAAGACATCGGCAAAAAGAAAAGATCAGAACTTACCAAAGTTGGTGTGGGACAGGGTTTCTTAACTTTGGTACTCTTGAAATTTTTGGTCACATAATTATTGTGCGGAGCTGTCCTGTGCATTATAGGATGTTTAGCAGCATCTTTTACCTCTATTCACTAGATGCAACAGCAGCCCCTGCCCCCTCCCCCTGCCCAAGTAATGACAACCAAAAATGCTTCCAGATATTGCCAAATTCCTCTGGAAGCGGCAAGATTTTCCTCACTTCCTCTTATTGAGAACCATATGCACTGGAAGTGGAAGTGTAAATTGGCATCTACTTCAATACTATCTAACAAACCTGAGTATGTGCATAACCTATGATCCAAAACCTGGGTAGGTATTTTAGCCCAAAGATAAGTACAACAAGATTCATAGAAGCACTACTTCTAATAGCACCATACTGGAAACAATCTATATGTTCATGAGTAGAGGAATGAATGAATCCATATGCATATAATGAGTATATATAGTAATGACATATACACAGGTCTCACAACCATGGTGTTTAGCAAAAGAGGCCAGGCTTATAAAAAATATAACATTTCAAAAAGGGTCAAAACTAATGTATGGTATTAAAAGTGAGGATAGTATTATTCTTGGAGGGAGGAAGGTAATGACTGGGGGGATGACAGGGAGGGTGCTTGGTTTTTCATCTGGTTTATCATTACAAGTATTTGTTCACTTGGTAAAAATTAATTGAGTCTTGTGCTTATGTTTTATGTAATTGTTTGCATTTTGGTTATAATTAAAATTTGTACAAAAGGGGGAAAAATACTCAAGCACTAGAACTCCAGGCAGCTCTGGCTTGTCTACTTCTCTTTTCTTTGCAGGTCTAGGTTTAAGCAGGGTTTTTTTTTTTTTTTTTTTTTTTTACAGCTCTATTGAGATATAATGGATATAAAAATCTACATATTTAATCTACATTTTGATGAGTTTGGACACATCTGTACACCATGATACCATCGCCACAATAAAGGTACTAACCCTGTCCACCACCTCTGGAAATGTCCTTGTGTCCTTTGTGTGTATGTATGTATGTGTGTGTGTATGTTTGTGATAAAAACACTTAACATCAGATTTGTCCTCTCCACCTAAAGTGCACAATACCTTACTGCTAACTCTAGGTTCTGTGTTGTACAGCAGGTCTCTAGAAATTATTTATTTTGCATAATTGAAAATTTATACCCATTAAGTTACAATTCCCCATTTCTTCCTGTCTCCACCCACTGGCAACAACCATTCTATTCCCTACTTCTATGAATTTAACCATCTTAGGTATTTCACATAAGTATAATCATGCAGTATTTTTCCTTTGATGACTGTCTTATTTCACTTAGCATAATGTCCTCTAGATTCATCCATATTGTTGCAAATGGTAAGATTTCCTTCTTTTTTGAGACTAATAATACTGCTTGAATGTAAATGCCACATTTTCTTCATCAAGCAGAGTTTTACTGTTCTGTCCCACAATCACAAAAATGTTTTTCCCAAGGACTATAATTGTATCTGCATTTAGATACCACTGTTTTATTACTTGAAAGTTTCCATCTACCTGAATATTTAAGGGCATGAGCCTTGACACCTGTCAGCTTGTAGAAAGAGGAAGTTGCAGTTGCATATATTATCTAAATGTCATTCATATCTGTGTGTCTCCTGATTAGAATTACTTGAGGGCCAGGCACGGTGGCTCACGCCTGTAATCTCAGCACTTTGGGAGGCCGAGGTGGGTTGATCACGAGGTCAGGAGATCAAGATCATCCTGGCCTACATGGTGAAACCCCGTCTCTACTAAAAATACAAAAATTAACGAGGTGTGGTGGCTTGCACCTGTAGTCCCAGCTACTTGGGAGGCTGAGGCAGGATAATCGCTTGAACCCGGGAGGCAGATGTTGCACGGAGTCGGGATCCCACCACTGCACTCCAGCCTGGGCAACACAGTGAGACTCCATCTCAAAAAAAAAAAAAAAAAAAAAAGAAAAGAATCAATCAATTAGAAAAAAGTATTTTTGAGAATACTATACATCCTGCAGCTGGACTATGGGTATGTGGCAAGTTACAGGTCACATCAGGCAAGAGAATCTTTCTTTCCATCATTCATTTCCTCTTCCTCTGGGATAGTACTCCAAAAGTACTTTGAGAAGTCAACCTCTGTTTTCTTTCTATCCATGTGATACACAGCTAGGGTATCACTATGTGTGATAGTCTCATGGCCAGGGCTAGCCAGAAAAGAGCTTGCAAATAAGATAATTTGGTGGGCATTTTGCTCCTTGGAACTAGATTGTGATTTTGTTAGTTAAGAGACAGTGGGAATAAATTTGGGGATGGAAACTAATGATGTCTCTCAGGAAGTGTCTTCCATGTGAACAAAAGAATGCTTGCTTTAAAAGACACACATATAAACCAGAAAATAAGATATTGGAACTATACAGAAAAATACTGAGTTGCTATATTTGAATGAAAACATAGAGATGATTTTCCTCTTTCCTTTGTATGTACATTATTTGAAATAAATACACTTTGTCTATATATGTGTTTGTGCATTTGTGTATGTATTTTTCCACTATTTGGATAAAAAGAACATTTTAAGAAAATAGGTAAAAGCAAAATACAACTATCTATTATGTTGTAACTTATTTATCCTTATTCTTTTCTGTCCAGCAAAGATAATTGCCATTTATCCAGTGCTTAAAAATTTTGTTGAACTGTACCAAAAAAATCAACCAGTGCACACTGGCAAGATCATAACAGAAAAAGAGCCCATTTGTAAAAACGACATTGACATTCAAGCTTAGGTCACAGATGAATGATTATTTTATCATTTTTGATTAGTTCTTTTATTAGGAACCAAAAGCTGAAAATTAAGAAAAATCTCAGAGTGATGATTACATGTAACAACATAAGCCGAAAACAATATTATTATTTGCTTGATCTTATCAAAACTAATTTATTTACAGCCTTCCTTGGTGAGATGGGTTATTCACATATGACTCTTCCCACTTGAAAACAGCATAGAGGGCTGAATGGCTGATACAAAATCACCCCAGCAGATTTATGATGTAGTCAAGACTCATGGATTCTCAGCCTACAGACGGGCTGGAAGCAGAGTTTTTATTAGCTCTGTTCTCTTAATATATGATAGTAAATCGCTTATTGTCTTCTTACTCTATTCCTGGTAAGTTCTAAGTGCTTAAAATATTGGTTTATTAAATGACCACATCAACTCATGGCTTAAATGATTATTTATTTATTTATTTTTGAGACAAGGTCTTGCTCTGTTACCCAGGCTGGAGTGCAGTGGCGTGATCACTGCTCATGCAGTCTTAACCTCCTGGACCCAGCTAACTTTTCAAAATTTTTGTAGAGAAGAGGTCTCCCTATGTGGCCCAAACTGATTTTGAACTCTTAGACTCAAGATTTCCTCCTGCCTTGGCCTCCTAAAGTGCCAGGATTACAAAGTGTGAGCCACTGTGTCCAGCCTAAATTATTTTATTTCTATTTTATTGTGAGAAAGATGAAGCACAGAGAAGTGGAAGCATTTTCTCAAGGACTCATAGCTGATAGGTGGCAGAATTGAAATCCAAACCTAAACATTATGGCTCCAGAGCCAAGCCTCTCTGAAGCACAACACTTATTGACCTTCAGAATGGTCTCATCTTAAAATAGCACTCCTTAATATATATTTTGAGACACAAAGCCAACATAGTCAAAAAAGTGTCTCCTTTTTATATACACTTGGTCTTCTGACAGTAGAACCTGACAGTCCTTCTGAGCCCAAGTCTTCGAATTTAAGTTTAACCTTGAGCTCAGAGAGTCAGTCCAAGTTATTCATTTTATTGGCAACTTATACAGTTGAACAAGTCATTTCTGCAAGCAGATCCTCCCAGTAAGTGGATAAATGTGTGCTAAAATCCAGCTTGGTCTCCACTCACCAAGACAAGCACTTGCTGGATACATTTCTCTTGAGAGTCATGCTATTTTCACATGGTCACAAAAGCTGTATGTGCTCTCTCTATGTTCTTATAGTCAATAATAGTCAGCAAGCAAGTGCCTGTGTACTTCTGCAAGTCTTCCCACAGTCCTGAAAGAGCTTTCCACACGAGGAAACAAGAAACTTAGATACTTTACCCAAAGCCACATTTCAAAATGAACGAGTCTGGATTTAAGTCAAACCAGTGTTTAAACAAACAAACAAACAAACAAACAACAACAACAAAAAAACTCATACCAAAAAAAGAAAGAAAAAGCAAAAGCAGATATCTTACTTCCTATTGACTTAAGCAATTCTGTTAAATGCAGTGCTATGAATCTCTCCATCATCATCTAGTCCACCCAAAATATAAACAGCAACAACTAATGATCCTCCCATGAAAGCTTGAAATGTACTGCGGGACTGACAATGTGGTCAATAACCTGTAATCTTCAGAAAAAATAAAGCTAAAGTCAATCCCACTTAGTCAAACTCCAACCTCAACAGACACCTTGCTTCCATACATTAGTGACTTCTTTCTCTGTCGCCCAGGCTGGAGTGCAGTGGCGCGATCTCAGCTCACTGCAAGCTCCGCCTCCCGGGTTCACGCCATTCTCCTGCCTCAGCCTCCCCAGCAGCTGAGACTAGAGGCACCCGCGACCACGCCCGGCTAATTTTTAGTAGAGACGGGGTTTCACCATGTTAGCCAGGATGGTCTCAATCTCCTGACCTCGTGATCCGCCCGCTTCGGCCTCCTAAAGTGCTGGGATTACAGGCGTGAGCCACCACGCCCGGCCGCATTAGTGATTTCTTAACCTGATGACCAGAATTGGGCTACAAAGGGTAAGGGGACCCTTTTAATCGAATGCAAAATATTTAGTTTATTTTTAACAATTATTTTTACATTATTTTGAGATAATTTTAGACTTACAGAGGAGTAGCAGAAATAGTATATATAGTTCTCACAAACCCTTCACCCAGCTTCCCCTTATGTTATTGGCTTATATTGTTATCAGATATGTCACAACTAAGAAACTTACCTTGGTACAGTACTGTTTACTAAAGTGGTGTGCTTACTGGATTTCACCAGCTTTTCCACTGACTTTCTTTTTCTATTATAGATTCCAGGATCCCACATTGTATTTAGTTCTGTCTCCATAGTCTTTTAAAATCTGTGACAGTTTCTCAGTCTTTGCTGAGTCTTTGCTAGTCCTTCATAACCTTGATACTTTTGAAGAAAATTGGTCAGGTTCTTTGTAAAACATCCCTTAATTAATTTTTTCATGTTTTCTCCTGACTATACTGGTTTTGTATTATTGAAATGGAAACCACACAGGTGATATGCCCCTTTTCAGTATATGTGTCTTACACCTATAACTTTTCTGCTTATGAATTTCACTCTTGAATGCTGTTGTAAATGGAATTTCAAGGAATATGTCTGGCCCTACCCAGGAAAGAAAGGGGAGAGAAACAGTTTTGGTTTTAATAAGTCTTCCAAGCCTGGACTGAGATTTACCTCTGTCTGTGCGCACAGGATCTGATGATATTTTCTATCTTGTAAGGCTTTTCAGGGGCAGCTCTACTGGTAGCAGAAAGATGCTCATGGTTTAGACGATACATGGTTCTTAGTGCACTGTATCAGAGGATGCAATGTAAATATATACACAATGCCAATATTTATAATTGGTTGTGTAACTTTGATTATTTAACTAAGGTTATGACTGATGGAATTTTCTACTACAAACTTATTAGAGTCATGTAATATATGGGTAGATTTTTTAACATTGTGCAAATATCCCATTACCTTTCTCTCACCTAGTTTAGCATTCTTTGATGGCTGTTGCCTGGAGCAATTTTTGCTGTGGTGTTTCTAATGGTGATTTTTTATTTCCCTCCTTCTTTCTACATTTTTAATTGGACCTATTTTGTAAGGAATTGTGTTTATTTTATGTCTATTTAACTGAAATCTGAAAAACTGGTTGTAATTTATTTTCTTTAATAAACTTTCAAAGGGAAAAAAATAGCCTTAAAAACTTAAAAACTACCATGTTGGCAGTGAGAACTAATTTCAAAGAAAATGTCTAACCTTTGCTAGGAAAGAGAAGGGACAAAAACATTTTTATTTGCAATAAGTCTTCCAAGCCTTGAGTGAGATTTATGTCTGACCACGCAAGCAAAACCTAATGAAATGCTCCATCTTGTGAGAGTTTCCTTGGATACCTTTGCTGATAGCAGAGAGATACACACGGGTTAGGCCTACAAGGTCCTTATAATGATCTCCCTCCTTTTCCTAACCTCCTCTGCTGCTTAGAAAGCAAACCTTGCTGAGTTATATTAATGCATACAGAATCATTGGCTTAAATTGAAGACAGTTTTAGGTCCCCAAATCTTAGAGATTTTCTTATTCTCCCCCGCTCCCCCAGAATTAATGACAAAAGATGATGATCAAGATCTGGTGAGAATATAAGATAAATAAACAAAAATTAGTTGTGTTTATATACACAGCCAACAAACAATCCCCCCAAAATTATAAAAACATTTTAATTTACAAAAATGGGTAAACAACTCGAATAGGCATTTCTCCAAAGAAGATGTATAAATGGCCAACAAACATCTGAAAGATTCTCAATAGTATTAGTAGGTAGAGAAATGTAAACCAAAACCACAATGAGAGCACTTGATATGCATTGGGATGACAATGATTAATAATAATAATAAGCAGTTTCAGCAAGCTTTCTAATTTGAAGCTTCAAATATAGAATTTGAAAGTTTTTTCCTTTGTTGCTGAGAGTGCCAATATGATGCAATGGCTGTAGAAAACGTTTGGGAGTTCTGCACAAAAGTTAAACATATAATTACCATATGACTAAGCAATTCTTCTAGCTGCATACTCAAAAGAACTGAAACCAGGTATTCAAACAAAATGCTTGTACAGAAATGTCCATAGCAGAACTATTCATGATAGTCAAAAGCTGGAAACAACCCAAATGCTCATCAACTAGTAAATGGATTTTTTAAATAGGGAGGTATGTATATACCAACTATGGAATATTACTCTGTCATAAAAAGGAGTGAGTACTGATACATGCAACAATGTGGGTGAACCTCAAGAATATTATGCTAAGTGGAAGAAGCCAAAAGTAAAAGGTCACATTTTACATTATTCCATTTTATGAACTATCAAGCACAGGTAAATTCAAAGAGAAAGAAAATACATTGGTGGTTTCCAGAGGCAAGACAGGGGCGAGTGGGAGTGACTAATCAATAGATATAGGATTTTGGGCCAGGTGCAGAGGCTCACACCTGTAATCACAGCACATTGGGAGGCCAAGGTGGGCGGATCACTTGAGGTCAGGAGTTCAAAACCAGCCTGGCTAACATGGTGAAACCCTGCCTCTACTAAAAATACAAAATAAGCTGGGTGTGGTGGTGCATATCTGTAATCCCTGCTACTGGGGAGGCTGAGGCAAGAGAATTGCTTGAACCCGGGAGGCAGATGTTGCAGTGAGCCGAGATTGCACCATTGCACTCCAGCCTGGGCTACAAGAGCAAAACTCTGTCTCAAAAAATAAATAAATAAATAAATGTAGGGTTTTATTTTGGGGTAATCAAAATATTTTGGAAGTTGATACATGAGCTGTTACACAACATTGTGAGTATACTAAGGTCACAGAAGTGTATACTTCAAAATGGTTAATTTTATATTATGCAAATTTCACCTCAATTGTAAAACAGAGTTGGGGAGATGGGTCGCCAAGTGAAGTTACTCACTTCAAGCCCAATTAAAATGTTACTTTTAATTGATGCAAACCCTTTAAACACAGGAATGCACCAGCTATAAATATATACCTCAATGCATTTTCACAAACTGAATTCATTCATGAGCCAGCGACCAAACTGGAAAATAAAGAATACATCAATCCCCTATGGACTCCATTCAATCACTGTTCTCCTCTCTGTCACCTCTAATGATGAAGTTAATGATATCTCTTTCTGGCCTTATAGAAATAAAATCCTACAGTATATATGCTTTGATGTTTGGCTTTTTTAACTGTATGTTTGAGATTCATTCTCATTGTTGTGTAGTATTCCATTATATGAATATACCACAGTGTTTAATTCATACAAATCCATCCATATGGAAATGTCTGTGTATAAATAGACATTTTCTTTCATAATTTTATCTTTACAAATACTCCTGCCATGAGAATGCATAAAATGTTGATATTTGTTGCAAGTATAACTGGGAGAAGAGCTGATAGATCACAAGGTACTCATATTTAGATCTAGTAGATACTGCCAAATTGTTTTTTCACAGTTGTTCCAGTTTACATTGTCACCAGCAATGTATAAGAATTCTACTTGTTCTACTTCCTCCCTCAAAACTGGTGTTTCCCTGAGGGCTCAGCTAAAGTCTTTGTTGTAGTTTCATCCTTGTTCAATTTCTCTGTTAGCTCAGTCATGCTTCACTTCTCTAGCTCACTTGAAGTTTTTGTTGCTGAGAATCGTCCCATCATAAACTCCCCGCATTCAAATCTTTGTCACAGAAGAGTTTACCTTGTTCTATCTATCTATCTATCCATCCATCCATCTGTCTGTTTCTATTCATATACATATATACACACACATAGACACACACATTTTATATGTATATATGAGTTGTGTATTATATATACACATTATATTGTATACATTTATATTATATATACATTATATATAATATATGTGTGTGTGTATACATATATATATAAAATCAAGTCTAACCTTCTGCGTATTTCTGTACTTGGCTGTCTGTCTTTTACATATTAATAACAGGAACTCATATATTTTTTCAGAGTTTTATATTTCTCAATATCTTTTCTGTCTAAGAGTTGCATTTTTAAACTTTTACTAGTTCTCTTGATGAATAGAAAATTTGAATATAATACAGTAATCCACGCTTTGTTATCTTGTAATTAGCACTTTTCATGTCTTTTTAAAGAAATGTTTGCTTATGTCAAGGTTGTAAAAATATTCTCCTATGCTTTCATCCGTTAGTTTATTGGTTTACTTTTCCAATTTAGATTGGTAATTCATCTGGAATTGACTTTTGTGCATAGTGCAAGATCGAGTTCAAAATTATTTTTCTGTAAATATCACATTTCCTCATTTCACTGCAATAATGTCTTTATAATAAATCAAGTGACTGTATATGTGTGAGGGCTTTAATCTGTCCCACTATCTGTGTCTATGCCAATATCAGAATGTGTTCATTACTACTGCTTTTTAATAGGTGTTGCTATCTGGTAGTATAAATTCTCCAACTAAGTTCTGCTTCTTTTAGATTACTTTGTTTCTTCTTGGCCTTTCCCATTTTCTGACACTTTACGTTTGTCAGTTTTCGCAAAAAGAGTTTGTTGAGATGTTTATTCTGATTGCATTAGATTTGCTGATTATTTTGAAGGCGCATTGACCATTTAAAAATATTGAGTCTCCAACTTATGAACAAGAATCTCTACTTCTCTTAATAATTAATGTTTTGTTGTTTGTATGTGGAAGTCATCAACATACATTTTATTAAATTTAAGTATGTGGTGTTTCTCATGTTAGTATCATTAAGCATAATTTTTAAAGTTTAATTTGCTATTTTTAAATTTCAGTATATAGGAATATAATTAATTTCTGTAATTTTGTAGCAGCTTTGCAAAATCCTCTCATTAATTCTAATAGTTTGCCATTTTTTTCTTTTGAATTTTCTACATACACAATCATGTCACTTACAAATGACAGTTTTATTCTTTTGTTTTCAATTCCATTGACTTCCTCCCCAGCCCCTTCCCTTTATTTTCTGTCTAGGGCTGCCAAGAAGACTTTGAATGGAAGTGGTGATAATGGATATCTTTGTGTAACTCTAATTCCAGTAAGAAATATCTTGAATATTTCACCAGTAATATGACAGGTGCTAGAGGTTTTTGGTAGATATTATTTGTCAGATTAATGATATTTCTATATCTTCCCACTTGGTTAGGAGGGTTTATCATGAATTAGTTTTGTGTTTTATTGAATTCTTTTCTTGCATTATTGAGATGATTACATATTTTTCTCCCTTTGCTAATGTGATAAGATACATTAATGAACTTTAAATAGTAAATTCATTTTTAAATTCTTGGAAAAGCCAGATGTGTCCGTGGTGTATTATGTTTGTAAATATTTCTTGATTTAATCTGCAAATATGTTGTTTGGGATTTCTAAATCTGTGACCATGAGAAATGCTGATTTGTATGTTTTTTTTTTTAATGTAATAGAGGTCAATTTAACTGGAAGTCTCACATTGCATAGTCTATTCTATTCTATAATATATACTTTTCTAGTATAAAATATTTAGGATTCCATGGAGTAAAATTGTATTTTTGGCCAACGATAACACACATATACTGTGGGTTTGCCTACTAGTTAACATTTTACCTGGCTTGTAAGAACCTCAGTGTAAGAGTATGAGCTAACACAGTATTTGGCAAATATCTAATGTGTTTCTGGGTCTCAGGCAAAGCAAAAATGATTGCCCCTGACCTAGGCCAAGTCTTGCTGGAAATCTTGGTATGGCCAATTAATGAAAATAGAAGTCACTATGGTATGTGTGTGGTGTCTGGAGGTGACAGTTTGCAGGATTGCTAAGGGCTTACTTGGACCCTGATAGTCTGTCTAGGCAATTGGGTGGATACATAAAAACAGCACTTGGAATTGTTCCTCAAACACACACACACACACACACACACACACACACACACACACAGATATATATTTAAATTTTATTCTATTTTATTTTAAGTTCTGAGATACATGTGCAGGATGTGCAGGACGGGCAAGTTTGTTATATAGGTAAAGGTGTGCCATGGTGGTTTGCTGCACCTATCAACCCATCACCTAGGTATTAAGCCCAACATGCATTACCTATTTATCCTGATGCTCTCCAACCCCCTGCCCCCTCAACAGGCCCCAGTGTGTGTTGCTCCCCTCCCTGTGTTCACGTGTTCTCATTGTTCAGCTCCCACTTATAAGTGAGAACATGTGGTATTCTTATTTTCCATCTAGTCTAGGCTAGGCTACGTACAAGGAGTTATAAAGACATGTGAACATCCACAATTGATGCATTTAAGGTATAACAGTATATTGGGAACATAAGATATGTGTATCAATACAATCGATAAAGTTAAAAGAATAATTTCTTCATCTGGTGGTATGTAGAGTTGTATACTTGGAAGGGTTTCCAAATTATAATGAGATGAAGGCATGAATACATTAAAATGAATATTTTAAAGTATTTATGTGCTTGCTAAAGAGAAATCTTCAAAGACAAAAAATTAAAAATAAAGAATAAAAGAACAAGAAAATAAGAGAGAGCTGATGTAAGATTAGGAAGAATGGAACAGTATCTTGTACAGGACACAAAACAAAGTTTTCTCTGGGAATGAATGCCAGTAGCAGCATTAGAGTCTGGAGACTAATCATTGGATCCTCTGAACAGTGGGAGAATTACACTTAAGTCTCCCACATTAAATCAGATTCCTGAAAGATGTAAAACAAGGTTCAAAATTTGACATGTCCTCTGGCTCCCAGCAGACACAAAAGTAAATCTTCTGTGGAGGAAAGTGTCCACAGTTTAGGTCCTCAGTGTTTTCACAGATAATTTTCAACCAAATATGAGCTCACAGTTCCAATCACTTAAAAAACACACAAGAAGAGAAGCTAGTATCAGCAAAAACAAATGAAAATGTTAAATATTATAATGTTCCAATATAGCACATACAATAGCTCTGTAGAATATGTCTAAGAATAAAGTAAGAAACTGGGATTTTGAAAGTAACAAGCTATAAACAATGACCAGTTATCTCCCTTTCCCTCCCCCAAAACATACAGAGAAAAAAAATAAACAGGCACATTAAAAACCTAACATACAAATTAGAACTCCAAGAAATGAAGAACAATTTCATTAAAATTAAAACCTTAGTGGATAAACAGCTGATTAGGCCTAACTCAAGACAGAGTTCATCTAAGATAGCTCTGATGCTAGAACACAACACAAAGAACCCAGGAAATAGAACATATCAGAAACAGGTTAAGGGACATAGAGGATGGAATGATACACACTGTTTTCTAACTGAAGAATACCACGGCCACCACCACAATATAAAGAGCATCTTTAAGGCAACCAATAAAGAAAAGCCCCGTGTCTACAAAGGAAGAGAAAATGGACTAAGAGTAGACTTCTCAACAATAAAAATCAAATGACATGAACAAAATAACTTCAAGATAGTGAGAAAAAAGCCAACGTGAATCTAGAATTGTGTACCCACAAATTATCTTTTTTTTTTTTTTTTTTTTTTGAGACAGAGTCTCGCTCTGTCACCTAGGCTAGGGTGCAGTGGTGTGATCTCAGCTCACTGCAACCTCCACCTTTCTGGGTTCAAGCAATTCTCCTGCCTCAGCCTCCTGAGTAGCTGGGACTACAGGGGTGTGGCACCACGCCTGGCTAATTTTTTGTATTTTTAGTAGAGACGGGGTTTCACCATGTTAGCCAGGATGGTCTCGATCTCCTGACGTCATGAGCTGTCCGCCTCAGCCCCGCAAAGTGCTAGGATTACAGGCGTGAGCCGCCGCGCCCGGCCCACAAGTTATCTTTTAAGAAAGAGAATAAAATGACTAGTCAGATAAATGTAAACAAACTATTAATACCAGCAGGTGTCACTAGAGCAGTGTTTAAAGGATTAACTCCAGGAAGAATAAAAATGATTTCCAAAGGAAGGTCTGAAATACAAAAAGAAAATAAGCATTATCTATGTAAAACAATAGTTTTAGTAATGATTAATTTATGGGTTACAACAAAGTACCAAAGCATACAACAATAAAATCACATAATCCAGGGATTGAGGGCCAACTCTGTCGTAATTTTTGAATTTTTGAATTTCAATTCAGAATGCCAGTTATAATACTAGTTGACTTTTGACAAGTATGCATAGTAAAGTTTTAAGGTTAACCATTCAGAGACTGGAAATAAAGCAACTAACTTCGAGACTAGAAAGATTTTAAAAAAATGTAGAATAAGAAAAATATCAATTAATCAAGATAAAAGAATAGAGAAACAGAAGATTAGAAAAGCAGTGGAAAAAGCATAACATAAATTGACAGAAATATGTACAAATATACCAGAAATCACAATAGATATGAATAAACTGAAGTCACCAGCTTCAAGGTAGATATTGTCAAATTGGATTTTTTTAAAGCTATATGTTCTATACAAATGGCACACCTAAAACATAAGAAGAAAGGAAGGTTGAAAATAAAAGGATTGGGGAAAAAACACATACTAGAAAAAATACTAACCCAAACAAACTGAAAGCAATTTTATTAATATCTGATAAAAGCAATCTTTTTTTTTAATTTTTTTGAGGCAGAGTGTTGCTCTGTCACCCAGGCTGGAGTGCAGTGGCACAGTGTCTGTTCACTGCAACCTCTGCCTCCTGGGCTCAAGCGATTCACGTGCCTCAGCCTCCTGAGTAGCTGGGATTACAAGCACCTGCTGCCACGCCAGGCTAATTTTAGTAGAGACAGGGTTTCACCATATTGGCCAGGCTGGTCTTAAACTCCTGGCCTCCAGCAATCCACCCACCTTGGCCTCCCAAAGTGCTGGCATTACAGGCCTGAGCCACCATGCACAGCCTGATAAAAGCAATCTCAAAATAATAAGCACCCTTAGAGGGAAAAGGTTATTGCATAATGATATCTTACCAGGAAGATATTCCAGTGTAATCTTTTACACACCTAACAAAATAGCACCAGATAATATTTGACAGAAACACAGGAAAATGTGACAAAAACAAAAATTGCTATCACTTTGAAGAATTTTTAGGTTTCTCACTGTACATATAAATTAAACCGACAAAAGTAAACATATAGAAGATTTTATAAACAAGATTATGAAGATTTACTTAATGAACATATAATAATGGATAATGTTTCCAAAGTGCCAGGTACTGAAGTGCTTTGCATGTATTAACTAATTTATTCCCATCAACAACAGTATGGGATAGATCCTATTATAATCCCCAATTTACAGATGCTTAAACTGAAGCACAGAAAATTTACTTCCGGGTTTCATAGCTTCTAGTGACACAGCTAGTAGGCAGTTGGGATTTGAAAACAGGCATTCTGGTTCCAAAGTCAGCACTTTGAACTGCTGTACCATTTTGCCTAACAACCACGCATACAACAATTACAGCATATACCCTTTTTCAATTATATGTACATCATATACATACTAGTTTATAAAGCAGTACTCAATACATTGCAAGGAATAGGCCTCGTACAGCACATGTTCTTTGACTATGATGAACAATTAAGTTAGTAATAAATAATAAAAGTTTAACTAAAGTGTCACATGCACTGGGGAATTTTAAACATATTCTTAAATTGTAGGACAAGTAAATAATGAAACTTCTTTTAAAATTAAAACTATAATGATAATAAAAACATTAATCTATCAACATTTAGAATATGAGGAAAACTGTTTTCAATGGTTAAGTTAGCCGCCTATAATCATATTAAGAAATAAAAATGGCTGTAAATTATTAATGCAAGCATCTAATTTAATTGGTTAGAAAATAACAAGACTAAAGAAAATAGAATTAATGAGTTCAAAAGAGTGATATAAACAAAAAGTAATGAAATTTAAAGAAAATTAAAAACAGAAGTCAACAAAGCCAAGAAATGGTTTGTTGAAAATGCTAATGAAGGAGAGGAGCCAAGATGGCCGAATAGGAACAGCTCTGGTCTACAGCTCCCAGCGCGAGCGACGCAGAAGACGGGTGATTTCTGCATTTCCATCTGAGGTACCGTGTTCATCTCACTAGGGAGTGCCAGAGAGTGGGTGCAGGTCAGTGGGTGAGTGCACCGTGCGCCAGCCGAAGCAGGGGCGAAGCATTGCCTCGCTCGGGAAGCGCAAGGGGTCAGGGAGTTCCCTTTCCAGGGGTGACAGATGGCACCTGGAAAATCGGGCCACTCCCACCCGAATACTGTGCTTTTCCGACGGGCTTAGGAAACGGTGCCCCAGGAGAATATAGCCCACACCTGGCTCAGAGGGTCCTACGCCCACGGAGTCTCGCTGATTGCTAGCACAGCAGTCTGAGATCAAACAGCAAGTGGGCAGTGAGGCTGGGGGAGGGGCGCCCGCCATTGCCCAGGCTCCCTTAGGTAAACAAAGCAGCCTGGAAGCTTGAACTGGGTGGAGCCCACCACAGCTCAAGGAGGCCTGCCTGCCTCTGTAGGCTCCACCTCTGGGGGCAGGGCACAGACAAACAAAAAGACAGCAGTAACCTCTGCAGACTTAAATGTCCCTGTCTGACAGCTTTGAGGAGAGCAGTGGTTCTCCCAGCACGCAGCTGGAGATCTGAGAACGGGCTGACTGCCTCCACAAGTGGGTCCCTGACCCCTGACCCCCGAGCAGCCTAACTGGGAGGCACCCCCCAGCAGGGGCAGACTGACACCTCACACGGCCGGCCAGGTACTCCAACAGACCTGCAGCTGAGGGTCCTGTCTGTTAGAAGGAAAACTAACAGAAAGGACACCCATACCAAAAACCCATCTGTACATCACCATCATCAAAGACCAAAAGTAGATAAAACCACAAAGATGGGGAAAAAACAGAGCAGAAAAACTGGAAACTCTAAAAAGCAGAGTACCTCTCCTCCTCCAAAGGAACGCAGTTCCTCACCAGCAACGGAACAAAGCTGGACGGAGAATGACTTTGATGAGTTGAGAGAAGAAGGCTTCAGACGATCAAATTACTCCGAGCTACAGGAGGATATTCAAACCAAAGGCAAAGAAGTTGAAACCTTTGAAAAAAATTTAGAAGAATGTATAACTAGAATAACCAATACAGAGAAGTGCTTAAAGGAGCTGATGGAGCTGAAAACCAAGGCTCGAGAACTACGTGAAGAATGCAGAAGCCTCAGGAGCCGATGCAATCAAATGGAAGAAAGGGTATCAGCCCTGGAAGACAAAATGAATGAAATGAAGCGAGAAGGGAAGTTTAGAGAAAAAAGAATAAAAAGAAACGAGCAAAGCCTCCAAGAAATGTGGGACTATGTGAAAAGACCAAATCTACGTCTGATTGGTGTACCTGAAAGTGACGGGGAGAATGGAAACAAGTTGGAAAACACTCTGCAGGATATTATCCAGGAGAACTTCCCCAATCTAGCAAGGCAGGCCAACATTCAGATTCAGGAAATACAGAGAACGCCACAAAGATACTCCTCGAGAAGAGCAACTCCAAGACACATAATTGTCAGATTCACCAAAGTTGAAATGAAGGAAAAAATGTTAAGGGCAGCCAGAGAGAAAGGTCGGGTTACCATCAAAGGGAAGCCCATCAGACTAACAGCGGATCTCTCGGCAGAAACCCTACAAGCCAGAAGAGAGTGGGGGCCAATATTCAACATTCTTAAAGAAAAGAATTTTCAACCCACAATTTCATATCCTGCCAAACTAAGCTTCATAAGTGAAGGAGAAATAAAATACTTTACAGACAAGCAAATGCTGAGAGATTTTGTCACCACCAGGCCTGCCCTAAAAGAGCTCCTGAAGGAAGCACTAAACATGGAAAGGCACAACCGGTACCAGCCACTGCAAAATCATACCGAAATGTAAAGACCATCGAGACTAGGAAGAGACTGCATCAACTAACGAGCAAAATAACCAGCTAACATCATAATGACAGGATCAAATTCACACATAACAATATTAACTTTAAATGTAAATGGACTAAATGCTCCAATTAGAAGACACAGACTGGCAAATTGGATAAAGACTCAAGACCCATCAGTGTGCTGTATTCAGGAAACCCATCTCATGTGCAGAGACACACATAGGCTCAAAATAAAAGGATGGAGGAAGATCTACCAAGCAAATGGAAAACAAAAAAAGGCAGGGGTTGCAATCCTAGTCTCTGATAAAACAGACTTTAAACCAACAAAGATCAAAAGAGACAAAGAAGGCCATTACATAATGGTAAAGGGATTAATTCAACAAGAAGAGCTAACTATCCTAAATATATATGCACCCAATACAGGAGCACCCAGATTCATAAAGCAAGTCCTGAGTGACCTACAAAGAGACTTAGACTCCCACACATTAATAATGGGAGACTTTAACACCCCACTGTCAACATTAGACAGATCAACGAAACAGAAAATCAACAAGGATACCCAGGAATTGAACTCAGCTCTGCACCAAGCAGACCTAATAGACATCTACAGAACTCTCCACCCCAAATCAACAGAATATACATTTTTTTCAGCACCACACCACACCTATTCCAAAATTGACCATATACTTGGAAGTAAAGATCTCCTCAATAAATGTAAAAGAACAGAAATTATAATAAACTGTCTCTCAGATCACAGTGCAATCAAGCTAGAACTCAGGATTAAGAATCTCACTCAAAACCGCTCAACTACGTGGAAACTGAACAACCTGCTCCTGAATGACTACTGGGTACATAACGAAATGAAGGCAGAAATAAAGATGTTCTTTGAAACCAATGAGAACCAAGACACAACATACCAGAATCTCTGGGATGCATTCAAAGCAGTGTGTAGAGGGAAATTTATAGCACTAAATGCCCACAAGAGAAAGCAGGAAAGATCCAAAATTGACACTCTAACATCACAATTAAAAGAACTAGAAAAGCAAGAGCAAACACATTCAAAAGCTAGCAGAAGGCAAGAAATAACTAAAATCAGAGCAGAACTGAAGGAAATAGAGACACAAAAAACCCTTCAAAAAATTAATGAATCCAGGAGCTGGATTTTTGAAAGGATCAACAAAATTGATAGACTGCTAGCAAGATTAATAAAGAAGAAAAGAGAGAAGAATCAAATAGATGCAATAGAAAATGATAAAGGGGATATCACCACCGATCCCACAGAAATACAAACTACCATCAGAGAATACTACAAACACCTCTACTCAAATAAACTAGAAAATCTAGAAGAAATCGATAAATTCCTCAACACATACACCCTCCCAAGACTAAACCAGGAAGAAGTTGAATCTCTGAATAGACTAATAACAGGAGCTGAAATTGTGGCAAAAATCAATAGCTTACCAACCAAAAAAAGTCCAGGACCAGATGGGTTCACAGCTGAATTCTACCAGAGGTACAAGGAGGAGCTGGTACCATTCCTTCTGAAACTATTCCAATCAATAGAAAAAGAGGGAATCCTCCCTAACTCATTTTATGAGGCCAGCATCATCCTGATACCAAAGCCTGGCAGAGACACAACAAAAAAAGAGAATTTTAGACCAATATCCTTGATGAACATTGATGCAAAAATCCTCAATAAAATACCGGCAAACAGAATCCAGCAGCACATCAAAAAGCTTATCCACCATGATCAAGTGGGCTTCATCCCTGGGATGCAAGGCTGGTTCAATATACGCAAATCAATAAATGTAATCCAGCATATAAACAGAACCAAAGACAAAAACCACATGATTATCTCAATAGATGCAGAAAAGGCCTTTGACAAAATTCAACAACCCTTCATGATAAAAACTCTCAATAAATTAGGTATTGATGGGACGTATCTCAAAATAATAAGAGCTATTTATGACAAACCCACAGCCAATATCATACTGAATGGGCAAAAACTGGAAGCATTCCCTTTAAAAACTGGCAGAAGACAGGGATGCCCTCTCTCACCACTTCTATTCAACATAGTGTTGGAAGTTCTGGCCAGGACAATTAGGCAGGAGAAGGAAATCAAGGGTATTCAAGTAGGAAAAGAGGAAGTCAAATTGTCCCTGTTTGCAGATGACATGATAGTATATCTAGAAAACCCCATTGTCTCAGCCCAAAATCTCCTTAAGCTGATAAGCAACTTCAGCAAAGTCTCAGGATACAAAATCAATGTACAAAAATCACAAGCATTCTTATACATCAATAACAGACAAATAGAGAGCCAAATCATGAGTGAACTCCCATTCACAATTGCTTCAAAGAGAATAAAATACCTAGGAATCCAACTTACAAGGGATGTGAAGGACCTCTTCAAGGAGAACTACAAACCACTGCTCAAGGAAATAAAAGAGGATACAAACAAATGGAAGAACATTCCATGCTCATGGGTAGGAATAATCAATATCATGAAAATGGCCATCCTTCCCAAGGTAATTTACAGATTCAATGCCATTCCCATCAAGTTACCAATGACTTTCTTTACAGAATTGGAAAAAACTACTTTAAAGTTCATATGGAACCAAAAAAGAGCCCGCATCGCCAAGTCAATCCTAAGCCAAAAGAACAAAGCTGGAGGCATCACACTACCTGACTTCAAACTATACTACAAGGCTACAGTAACCAAAACAGCATGGTACTGGTACCAAAACAGAGATATAGATCAATGGAACAGAACAGAGCCATCAGAAATAATGCCACATATCTACAACTATCTGATCTTTGACAAACCTGACAAAAACAAGAAATGGGGAAAGGATTCCCTATTTAATAAATGGTGCTGGGAAAACTGGCTAGCCATATGTAGAAAGCTGAAACTGGATCCCTTCCTTACATCTTATACAAAAATCAATTCAAGATGGATTAAAGACTTAAATGTTAGACCTAAAACCATAAAAACCCTAGAAGAAAACCTAGGCAATACCATTCAGGACATAGGCATGGGCAAGGACTTCATGTCTAAAACACCAAAAGCAATGGCAACAAAAGCCAAAATTGACAAATAGGATCTAATTAAACTAAAGAGCTTCTGCACAGCAAAGGAAACTACCATCAGAGTGAACAGGCAACCTACAAAATGGGAGAAAATTTTTGCAACCTACTCATCTGACAAAGGGCTAATATCCAGAATCTACAATGAACTCCAACAAATTTACAAGAAAAAAACAAACAACCCCATCAAAAAGTGGGCGAAGGACATGAACAGACACTTCTCAAAAGAAGACATTTATGCAGCCAAAAAACACATGAAAAAATGCTCACCATCACTGGCCATCAGAGAAATACAAATGAAAACCACAATGAGATACCATCTCACACCAGTTAGAATGGCAATCATTAAAAAGTCAGGAAACAACAGGTGCTGGAGAGGATGTGGAGAAATAGGAACACTTTTACACTGTTGGTGGGACTGTAAACTAGTTCAACCCTTGTGGAAGTCAGTGTGGCGATTCCTCAGGGATCTAGAACTAGAAATTCCATTTGACCCAGCCATCCCATTACTGGGATGTAATATAAATCCTATTAATATAATCCCATTACTGGGATGTAATATAAATCCCTATATATAAATCCTATATATAGGATTTATAGTCCTATATACCCAAAGGACTATAAATCATGCTGCTATAAAGACACATGCACACGTATGTTTATTGCAGCATTATTCACAATAGCAAAGAGTTGGAACCAACCCAAATGTCCAACAATGATAGACTGGATTAAGAAAATGTGGCACATATACACCATGGAATACTATGCAGTCATAAAAAATGATGAGTTCATGTCCTTTGTACATGGATGAAATTGGAAATCATCATTCTCAGTAAACTATCGCAAGAACAAAAAACCAAACACCGCATATTCTCACTCATAGGTGGGAATTGAACAATGAGAACACATGGTCACAGGAAGGGGAACACATGGTCACAGGAAGGGGAACATCACACTTTGGGGACTGTTGTGGGGTGGGGGGAGGGGAGAGGGATGGCATTGGGAGATATACCTAATGCTAGATGACGAGTTGGTGGGTGCAGCGCACCAGCATGGCACATGTATACATATGTAACTTACCTGCACGTTGCGCACATGTACCATAGAGCCTAAAGTATGATAATAATAATAATAATAATAATAATAATAAAAAGAAAAAAAAGAAAAAAAAAGAAAATGCTAATGAAATTTGTAAACCTCTAGGAAGGTTTACTAACATGAAAAAAGAGACAGTAAGTAATATTAGGAATGAAAACAGGGACATATCCACAGATACAGCAGATGATAATACATGAGAATAGCATGACCAATTTTATATTAAAATTGATGACTAAAATGAACATATTTCTAGATAAATATAATTCAGTTAAATTGACTCAACAAGAAACAGGAAGTTTGAATCACTCTGTACCATTAAGGAAAAATTAAATAAATAATTGAAAGTCTTCCAAAAAATATCTTCAGGACATTGAGGGAACCAAAGCTGAAAGAGAATACCAAAATCACTAATATAAAGATTTTTTTAAAGTGTATAAATTGCACTGTACATAAACCCTAAAACTTCTCCTGTGGAGCTCTATATTCTCCTTTATTCCTTATCTTCTCTCTGTTGGAGGTCTCCTAGGTTCTAGAGTAGGAGTCAGCAAACTTTTTTAGTAACAAGAGGTGATAATAGATATTTTAGGTTTTGTGAGCCACATAGTCTCTGCTGCAGGTACTCAGCTCTGCTGTTGTAGTGCAAAAGCAGCCACAGACAATACATAAATAAATGGATCTATGTTCCAATAAAACTTGTTTCAATAAGTTGTGTGTCTAATAAAACTTTATTTATAAAAGCAGACAGTGGGCTGAATTTTGCCTTTGGGCTATAGTTTGCTGATTCCTGTTCTAGGGCAATTGTTCTTAATCTGCTGTAATTTGGAAAATCTGAGGATCTTTAAAAAACACCGACGATGTTTGGCTCCTACTCCCAGATACTCTGATTTAATTAGTATGGCATAGGAGCTGGGCATCAGAGTTTTGTATTGTCTTGCTTTGTTTTTTTAAGTTACCAACTTTACCCTAATGTGCAGCAAAATCTAATGTGATAGCAGAGTCACAAGGTGGAATGAACCGGGGAGTTTATTAACTGCTAAGAATAGAGTCCCTGTTGCCAAATTTCATTGAGCTATGGTGTCAGCAAGAAATATACTTTTATCGTGAAAAGTCTTTGGGACACTGAGGTGGTTTGATACAGAATTACTCCGACTAATACATTAATTGGTAAATGGCAGTATTGCCACAGAAAATAAATATGTGTCTTTGGCTTTGTTGTTGGTTAGCTAGAAAACTGATATCAGAGGCTGTGTAGATAACAGACCATATTATGTAGTACAAGAGCATTTGCTAAAATAGTTGCATGCCATAAAGTGTAAAGCAGACCATTTGCTTGGAGAAATGTAGCTTTAAGGTACATAGTTGGAAAAAAAAAAATCAGAGTGGGTATAGCTTGTCTTTTTTTTTTTTTTTGAGATGGAGTCTCACTCTGTTGCCCAGGCTAGAGTGCAGTGGTGTGATCTGTGACCTTGGTTCACTGCAACCTTCGCTTCCCAGGTTCAAGTGATTCTCGTGCCTCAGCCTCCTGAGCAACTGGGATTACAGGCATGCACCACCATGCCTGGCTAATTTTTTGTATTTTTAGTAGAGACAGGGTCTCACCATGTCAGCCAGCCTGGTCTCAAACTCTTGACTTCAGGTGATCCACTCACCTCAGCCTCCCAAAGTGTTGGGACTACAGGAATGGGCCACAGTGCCCAGCCTATCTTGCCTTCTTTTGGCTGACATTGACAAGGGATAAAGGAAAGAAATGAGCTCCATAAAGAATTTTCCAGTTTGGAAACACAAATGCAAGATAATTAAAAAGATTCCAGAAATTTGTGGCTTTAAATGTTTAGAAAAACCTACTGCTTCTAGGTCTCAAACAGTGAAAGATGAGAAGGTAAAAAAATGAATAAATAAATAATTTTTAAAAAGCTATTTACATAGCAAGAATTCAAGAAGTAGTCTCAATAACAAAAGGAAAAGTAATTTGGCCCTTCAGTAAAGATAATTCTGAAAAGAGCTACAGTTATCTCTCAAGCTTACTATTCCAGATAACCTCAAGGTTGCTGTCAACACATGAAGAGGGGACATGAGGAAGCCTATGAGGAGGATGCAAAAAAAAAAAAAATTTAAAAACCCTATCTGGGACAGAATGTTGGGTGTATTCACTAGTACATGAAACTGATTGGAATCAAATAAGTCATAAGCCCACAATATTTTTGAGGAAACAATATTGCCATGAAAGCATCATCCCAGTTCAAAACCCTGCGAGTGCTTGGCAAAACTTAGAACAACTTTTGGATTGGATATAGGCTGCAAAGTATAAGTAGCCCCCAAGGAAGGCATTCCCAAAGGTCCACTTCAATTGTGGCTTAGGAGTGTAATGGATAGGAAAGAACGTCTGAGTTTGCAGCCAAGAGCTACTAAAAACAATGAGTGCCCAAAGAAGTATCGTTCAGAGCACAAAATCAGGGCTTGTCCATGAACTTTCTCTCTTCTCCATAGAGGACCTTCACAATGTCTCCCCAATGAGATTTCAAACTTGCATTAGTCCAGTAACTGCTGTGTGTCTCCTATTTACCTCTTTTCTGAACAGTTACCCAGAACCTGAGAACTCACATTGTGAACTGATGGAGAAAACTATGCATCAGTGAAGTACCTTGGACCTTGAGCTAGATGAGATGACTTAGTGGGACTTTGGCTTATTTCTCCTGGGAACAAGCTGAGTGTATTCTATGTATGGGAAGAATAGTAAAATGGATATTCAGTAACCAGAGCGGAGGACTGAAGCAGAAACAATGTGACGTGTTGTCTAAAACATGCTACGTGGTTCCTTTTTCTTCTGGAGACAGCTAGACTACGTTTCTCAACTCTCATTGCAATGAACAGACCAAAGAAATATGAGTGGAAGTTACAAATGCTACTTCCAAGTCTGGCTTCTAAAATCTCCTGTGTGATACTTCACATGCTCTTTTTCTCATCCTCTGCAGCTGAATGAAATGAATATAGAGAACTGAAAGGCCATGGAGGATCTGAGCCCTTACATGGAAAGAGCAAGGGTCCATGAATGACAGCTTGAAACAGGGTCCCCCTCTGCTGCCAACCTTCATGGATGGAGACATGAATAAGAAATAAGCACTACTGAGTCAAGACACAGAGATCTGAAGGTTGATTGTTATAGCAGTTGGACTTCCCTATTATCTAATATACTGTGCTATCTTCCAATGCTTAGCTAGTAAGAGGGGCTCTAGGGATACCAGTTAAAGAACTCTGGAATGCATCCCTTGCAAGTCTGAGATATGAAAGTCCGCAATTAGGTCATGTTAAGAAATCTAAAGCTGACTGTAGACTGAAGTCTGGCTTCAGTAAATATAAAAGAGAAAAGAAGAGCTGACTAACTGCTTTGAATTAGAGCCAGGAGAGACTGTTGCATTACTGCTGACCTGCAGTTAGAAAGTTCGTCAGGGCAAGGAGCCAGTGATTGTTTCCCAGGGAACATGTGTGAGCCAATGATACAGAGCTCATTGGAGTCTTGGTTGGTTTTGTCCAGTAGGTCTGCCTGGAGGGAGAAGGAAAACTTACAAAAGGAGACTGGGGGTATACCTATGTGTGAAGGCCCAAATAATGAGGACAGATCCCCAAAGACCTCCTAGAATAGCTAGAAAAGCCTGGGGTCAAAGAAGCTGCAGGGGAGGAGTGTCCAACATGAAACCTCTGAGGAGTTCAGGGAAACACCCCAAGAGAAAGAAAGTCAGCTTTAATCTTTGGCAAGGCCTAGAGAGTGAGAAGTCAATCAGGAATAATAAATGACCCATCTCCTTGTCCCCTGTACCCTTTGAACCAGAGGGGAGCAAAACAGAAGCTAGCTAATGAAAAATGTATAATAGAATTCAGGGTAACTGAGGTTATGCTGCAGAAGCAAATAACAAAAAGATCTCGAGGATTTCTTGTTTAAGTTCTTTTTTTCTTCACATACATTTATTTTCTCTTCACACTACAGTCTGTTATGAGTTAGCATGGGTCTCTGTTCAACATAGTTCAGGCAGGCACACAGGCCAATAGAGGTTCTGTCTTGATACATATTTCCAAAAGACATTGTCATTGCATAAGCACAGCATTGGAACACTGTGTGACTGTCCTATGGACCTCAACTGTCCCATTTTTAACCACTGTGTGACTGTCCTGTGGACCTCAACTGTCGCATTTTTAAAATGGGAATTCATGTAATGAGGCAGAAAAAAGGAACAACACATATCGACATTTCTCAATTTTTTAAAAAGAAATGTATGTGTGTGTTCATCTATCCCAGATTAGAGGGTTTTTTTGTTTTTTGGTTTTTTTTTTTTTTTGAGACGGAGTCTCGCTCCTGCCGCCCAGGCTGGAGTGCAGTGGCGCGATCTCCTCTCACTGCAAGCTCCGCCTCTCGGATTCACGCCATTCTCCTGCCTCAGCCTCCTGAGTAGCTGGGACTACAGGCGCCCGCCACCTGGCCCAGCTAATTTTTTGTGTTTTTAGTAGAGACGGGGTTTCACTGTATTAGCCAGGATGGTGCGGATCTCCTGACTTCGTGATCCGCCCGCCTCGGCCTCCCAAAGAGCTGGGATTACAGGCGTGAGCCACCGCGCCCGGCCAGAATATTTTAATTAATTTTTTTCCTCTAACATATTTCACAAAACACACTTTTGCAAAGACTAGAATACAAGCACCTCTGTATTTTATGTCGTTGCTGTTGTTGCCATCATACTCCTCTGAGAGCGTATGGATGTCCACACCCGACTTTCTTGGTAAAACAGCATCCTATTTTTATCTGTTGGATTTTCAATTCTGAGATTCAATCCCAAGCATCTTCTTGCTTGTAGGCAAAGTGACCACTAGAGGGAAGCAACTGCCAGGCAGAGCAATTTCTTCACGCCGTGGGTAATTTGATCCCTGTGTGTCATACTCCAAGGGTTTGGACAGAATAACTAGTTCTAACAGGAAGTTAGTAGTCACGGAGCCTGGCTACTGTCAAGCTCTTTCACTGACTTTGATCAACCATACTTGGGGCTGGGTGCAGTGGTTTATATCTGTAATCCTAGCACTTAGGAAGGCCTAGATCAGAGGATTACTTTAGGTCAGGAGTTTGAGACCAGCCCGGGCAAAATAGGGAGACCTTATCTCTACAGAAAAGTAAAATAGGCATGGAGGTGCACAACTGTGGCCCTAGCTACTAAGGAGGCTGAAGTGGGAGGATCGCTTGAACCCAGAAGTTAAAGGTTGCAGTGAGCTATGATTGTGCCACTGCACTCTAGTCTGGGCAACAGAGCAAGAACCTGTATCTAATAAATAAGTAATAAACAAACAAACCACATTTGGGCTCTGTGTTCCTGGGTCTTTATAGACACAAAGTATAGCCTTGGGAAACATGAGTGGCCTTTATTTATTTTTGTGAAACTCTCCCAGTAATTCTTTTTATAAGCTCTTCAGTCACCTCTTTTAAGACTAACTGGAGTGGTAACCCCTCCCTGGGCTCAGAGATGACGTTCTCTCCATTCAGCCAGCTTGTCCTCCGCCCTCATGGGACACATCACTCTTCTTGAGCTGATGGGAGTCTGAGAAACAATCTTGTACACCAAAGATAACCCTCCATTCCTCTATGGACAGAAAAACAGATCTCAATTAGATGAGCCAGGGACCTTAATAAATGCAGATGTCCATTTAAATAAACCAGCAACTCTTGGGATGTAAACAGAAACAGAAACATACTTCACAATTAGAGATGAATGATGAGCGAATGAGTCAGTAGAGGATGGATTAAAGCAATAGTCTATAGCAATAATCAGAAAGTCAGAGTCCAAATCTCAGGTCTCTCAGTAATTGTTAATTTTTGGTAGATTAGTGTTTCTGAGTTTCAGCTTCTACATCTGTACAAAGAATCTGATGATACTTATTTGTGTGCATGCACAAAGCTAGGTACATTGTAGCATTCAAATGTTCATCTTAAGAAACAAAATGAAGGGTGAAGAAAAAGAGCAAACTTTGTGCATCTAATACCTGGTACAGTGGAGTCAACTCGTGCTTTGGGGCATATCACACTGGTGGTCTAATCCCAGCTCTGCCATCTACTGGCTGTGTGACCTTGGACTTGTCACTGACCCATATTCAACCTCAGTTTCTTATCTGGAAAACTAAAGTATTAATGGCTGCTTGATATCCAAAGGAGATAGATGATAGGCATCAAGTCAGTAGCTACCAAGGATTATTATTTTCCATATAAGGTACTTTTCTAAATTCATCCTGATTAATACTATAACATAATCTCATCATCAAACCTCTAAAGCAGGAATTATTATCCCCATTTCACAGGCCAAGAAACTGAGAGATTTAAAACTAGACAGTGTCTGGACTGTTTCTGTGGTCTAATTGTTTCATCATGCCTTAGCTGTAGTAGACCTGTTGGCCCACGCTGACTACTAGAGCTCCTGGCTAAGGTTTCCCTTGCTTTCCTTTGTTTGCTTGTTTGTTTGTTTTTGAGATAGGGCCTCACTCTGTCACCTTGGCTAATGTGAAGTATCGCAATCACAGCTCACTACAGCCTTGAATTCCTGGGCTCTAATGGTCCGCTTGCCTTAGCCTCTAGAATAGCTGCTACAATACAGGTACATGCCACCATACACGGCTAATTTTTTATTTTTTGTAGAGACTGGAGTCTTGCCATGTTGCCCAGGCTGGTATCAAACTCCTGGCCTCAAGCTATCCTCCCGCACCAGCCTTCCATAGACCTGAAATTACAGGTGTGGGCCCCCGTGACCACCCTAAGGTTCTCTCTGATAAGTGCTATTTCCTCCGCAGCCTTCCCAAAGCTTTGGGGGGTACACATTTTCTTTGCCTACCGTTTTCTCTTCTAGTGTGTGCATTGACTGAAATCACCCACTAGATGGTGCTGATTTACCAACTTTGGTTTGCTTTGGCATCTACCCGGTGAATTAAAAATTTACTTTATACATCAACAAACCTAAATCTCTACATAAATCTCAGCTTGTGAGAATCATATACTTGTAAAGATTTTTTTTTTAAATTCAGGGTGAACTCTGGAGGCTTAGTTATCTTGCTTAAAAATGCAGACCAGCCTTCTATAAATTTACCAGCTAAGGCTCTTCTATGGCTATGAGCAATCTCAACACTGTGTGTGTATCTGCTCCAGGGTGAGATGGAAATTATTAGCGGCTTTTTCTCTGAGTGTATAGATCGATGGGCTTGCGAGAGCCCACCAGCTCTCCATAGCTTCTGCTTACTGCTCTGTGAAAGGAGACGCAGAACACAGACTCAGCTCACAGCTCATGTGAGGATAGAACAGGGTATTCCAGTAGATCTGATTACTCCCTGATTGCCACTTCTTTCTCTCATTGCCTGTCACAAATGTCTATAAAATCATCATTTGGGGAAAGTATCACACCCCTTTATAACAACAATAATAACCAACCTCTATATAGCCTTTTGTGGTTTACAAAGCATGTCTCTCTCAAATATTTAATGTATCTAAATTAACAGTCAGTGTTATTTACTCCATTTTACAGAGGAGAAATTGAGGCTCAAGAGAGTAAGTAGATTCCTAAGGATCTACAAACTATTTAATTACAGTGCCAGAACTTGAACCTAAGCTTTCTGATTACAAGTATCTGGCTAATGTCACTACACAAGATAAAAACCTTTATTACATCTAAGGAATACACTTATAATGACAACGCATATCCTGCTACTTCTTTTCTGAATACCTCTGAATTTCACCTTACTTCAAAATTCAGAGTCCCTGGAGGGAGAAAACAACCCTCTCTCCCCACTTTTCTTGTTTCTTCCCTCCTGTCTTCCATTCTAGTGCCCAACCCAGCAATAAATGTTGTGGGAGGCAACAGAGAAGACAGTCTGTGTTCCATGTAGCTACAGAACACCGAAACTGGGAGGGATTATTGTGATTATCTCATCTAACCACCCCTTTTCCATTTAAGGAAATCAAGCCAGGAAGGAGAAGAAATATTCCTATATGTGATGCCATGGGATTGTCTCAAATGACCTACTTTTAATTGCAGTGAATCTATACCTTGGTATCCATTAGTTTAAAAACTGTGTTAATGCCAACTGCATTTCCTTTAAAAGAACATCCAGTTTAAGTTTTTCACTCATGCAGCATCCCTTCTTCCCTCTGACCCCCAACATACATACACAATAATCTTGGGATCTTCCAACTTTGTCTTATGATATCTTATCAAAGTTGAAATCTTTATGTCACAACTTTACTATTTTAGGGTCTAAGGCAAAGCAAATTCAATGAAATCTGAGCTGTAATTGGCCTTTTTATTCTTTATTTGCCTCATACCTCCTGTTTGTCTTGTAGATGCTTCTGCTATTGAAGTAATCTCAATGTATTACAGCTGCCTTTCTCCTTGCCTGCTTCTCTCATGGAGCTGAATTGCCTTCAGGAAAAGAACTAAATCTTAGAAATCTTTGTAACTCCAGAGTCTACTCTAGTTTTTGGCAAAGAGTAGATGATCAATAATTAATTGCTAAATTAAATTACAGTGCATTAAATTGGACCTCCACATTAAGAACCACCTCTCTGGGCGTGTATCATCAGGATTTTAAAATCCAGACGGATTTAGAAAAAAAGCACCTATTAATAGATATTGAAGGTTGAAGATCTATTAAGATACTTAAGGTTTAACAAATACTTCTAACTCTGCCCTCCAGGTCCCACTGGTTAGATGAGGGTATTTGAATTAAGGATTAAACCACACAGAATCTTCTAATTTAGTAAATATTGCTTCAGCTCCTCCCATGTGAAAAAGTGAGCAATCAGGTGTTCTGAAGGCCACAAAATTCTTATAGGCAGCAACAAATCAGAGAACACCACCTGGAAGAGGAGAAGTAGAACCAGGCTTTAAGGGGCTGAATTTGGAGAGGCATAGAGGAGTCCCTCCAACAAGAAAGAGGGTTGCAAGGTTTAGGATTTGCAGTGATATGAAAGCCTGTCTAGTCCTCTGGCTTGGTAGACTTATAACTCCATCATTTTTACAGGTAGAAGGGGCTTTAAGGTCTTCTAGTTCAACCTTCCATTACACATGTGGGAAGACTGAGGCCAGAGCAGGGAGGTAACTTGGCCACTGTTCCCCAGCAAGTGAGCGACAGTGCAGGGATGAGAGCCCAGGTCTGACTTACAGCCCTGTGCTCTTTTCACCACATTTCTTGAATAATCCACTGTGCACCTGGCGATGCTTTTCTTTCAGAATCCAGCCACGACTTCGTTTTCTCTGCATGGCAGGCAGCCAAGCGCCTTGAACTTCTCCATGTTACCATTTTGCCCTCTGCAGAATGGGATATTAAAGTATTCACTTGGGGGAGGGGTCATGGGGTTTCGTCAATAAATGTTTGTGAATTGCTCTGAGCTATTTGTGCCAGAGGGATTCCAGAACTGAAAGACCCTGGTGGCCGTGGTGGTTGTATCTGAGCCTTTTTTGAGGTCTTCCCTCTACTCTGCAGAATTAAAGAGATGGTTTAAGTGATAAACTATTCCTTATGAGCTGTATTTGTGTTGAAAGCACAGCATGAGTTCCCTGCACGCTTCCTCTAGCACAACCACAACTATGCACCAATCCTCCTGGGTTCAGAGATGGAACTTGGGTTAAATGCATGGAATTTATTCTTAGTCCTTTTCTTAATTACGACTTTATTTTTATTTCTCTGGCGTTCTCTAGGGGAGGGGTTAGAGAAGAGAGGAAAAGGAAGAAAGAAAGGGGGAAGGGAAATATAGATTCAATGCTTTTGTTTTGTTTCTCGGCTGCTTGCTATCAGCAAAGTAGAGAGATTTAACTGATCTTGCCGAGATGCAAGCCTCATTCCAAGGAAGCCAGAGCTCAGAAGACATGGAACAAATACAATGAAAACATAACTTGAGGTGAGGGCAATCGTTATTTGACTAATAAATTCCGTAGGCTGATAGTGAAAGACTGAACCTTTTGTCTATCGGTTAATTTAATAAACAAATAAAAGGGACTTTCAAGTTAGGAGAGCCATGTAGTCCTGTGGAAGATGTTTCAGCAAATTGCTATGTAAAAACCAACACCATTGCTACTCTAGGCTAGTCTTGCAGATTTTCCTCCTGTGTCCAATCTGGCATCTCAGAGCACTAAAACCCTACTCCCTCTTATGTTCTGGTCTTTCTTTTATTCAAAATCCAAGTCAGAAAATGTCCCCTGAATATTTATGTCAATGTCCTACCTTAGTGAATATTACTCAATACTGGGGCTCCTTTAAAGCATTTCAGTAGCTTGCATGTAAGTACATTCTGACTACTTTTTTTTTATTCTCCTTTCCCTCCTCCTCCTCCTTCTCCTTTTATATCTTCTTTTCCTTATCCTTTCTATTTTTGTTTTAATTTTTCTTTTTCACTGTGATCATTAAGCCATATGCTACAGGGTACTGTGCAATCTACAGAAGAGAAAGTTAAAATAAGATGGGTTTTGGAGGTAAATATCATACCTGTAAATGCTGCCTTGGTAGAGACTGGCTGTGGGAAATCAAGCAACTTCTGAAACTGCACAAGACAGATTTCTCATCTACAATATGAAGAAAATAATCCATTGTCCACAGGCTTCTTGCAAGGGTAAACAGACAGAGTAGATTAAAGCACCACAGTACAATCTGGGATAAATGGGCACTTGACATTTGTGAGTTTCTGCAATCTCCTTTGATCATGAGCTCAGATGGTAGGCACTGGGAGTTCTGTTTCATACAAGCACAATTATGGAGCCCTGGAGGATTAAGTTCCAAAAGGAGACCTCCCTAGGTGCTTCTGCCAACACTCATTTTCCCCCACGGAGCAATTAAACCATCTGACCAAGAAGGTAGTTAGCATGGGATTTAAGGAAGGTAGGTTAAGGAGTAGGAGAGAACTGAATTGGAGCCCAGCTGCTCTACTGACTAGCTCTGTGATGTTGGTCAAGTGCCCAACACTTGTATTTAAACTCAAATATATTTTCCACACCTACAAAAATGGAGACAACCTACCTCATTTACCTTTGTGGTGAGGAGCTAGCAAGTGTGAAGCACTTCAAATGATATCTGGCACACAGCAAATTTGGTTACTGTTATTTTTCAAGAATAGCCCCAAGACGGTAGATACTTAGGACCATAGGACTTCAGTGTAGTAAAAGGGCACAGTGAGCTGGTAAAAACCATGCTTTTCACCTGGGTGGGTTAGGCTCCCATCTCTCTCCCTCACTAATAACAGATTAGTATTGCACACACAGTTCTGGCCCAGTGCAAGGATTACCTGTCCCATGAAGCCTTCTAAATTCCATCTCCCTCCTCTTGTCCACCTCCAGAAGTGGCCACTCTTCTCTTGAGTTTCTGGGTTACTGTGTGTCTCTCGTCTGTGTCAGTGAGAGCTGTCTGGTGCCATAGAAATTGATACTCATGCCTCATTTTTCATGCCTGGACATGGTATCCTTTAGGACACAGACCATGGTTTTACCTCTTAATCTATCTTTTGGGACAAGTTTATTAATTCAATATATATGAAATAAACAGATTGGCAAATGAGTCATCTGTCAAATGCATACTATAGTAATTTTTTTTTGGAGTTTATGGGATTCTTTGTGAAGTAAATGTCATGAGCAAAGAGATATGATGAACCTTTGAAAGTGATTTGGTCTCTTCAGAATATCCAGTAAGATATTTTAGACAGTAGTTTTAAACTTGGTTCAGCCATTCAGAAGGAAGTAAGACCATTGATTTGTATCAGACACTGTAGAATTCTTAAATTTCAAAGGGATATACTAAGGAAACAAAAGGACAGGCTTGCTCATACCCTGAATTAGTTGTCAAAATTGTCAAAGTAACTCAATGTTGTTGATTGCTGTCAAAGAACAGACTGAAAGAAAAACAACTATGTCTCAAATGCCCAGCAACTGAGTGGGTAGAGAGGTTTTATTGTGCTGGTCATAAATAGTTTTCACAAAGTTAGAGTGCTTACTTGAACCCTGCTTGAACTAGCTGGATGCTGGTGCATTCACTACTGAGAGAAGAATTTCTTAAAGGGTTTGGGTTGCTCCCACTTCTTGTCATGAAGTGAGCCAATTTTTATGTCTGTTTATTACTTTGTAGCCCAGCTGGACCCCAGAAGGATGGGGCTATTTTCCCCAGAAGGATGGAAAATAACACAAATGCACACAGATACCAAAATGAAGCCAGAAATCTTCTGGAGCTTAGATAAACATTAGTCTCGTAAATAAATACATTATCAGACCACACAAAGTACTTCCTACCAGGTCTCTTCATCAGAAGTCACACTCCAAATAGCCTCTTTAATTTGCCCAGGTTCATATAATTAAGACACGTTTATTGATTACCTACTGGGTGACAAACCCTAAGCTATATATTCCCAGAGACATAGTGACAAACTCTCTTGTTTCTTCTACAGAGTTAGAGGTACATATGTACAAACAAATGCACAAACCTAAGTCAAGTAGCAGCAAATGCAAGCCAGGATGAATACCAGCTTGTGATGTGTTGGGATACAGATTGCCAAGGAATGGGTATGAGTTCCATCACTGCTACCAACTTGCTGGATGAGCATTTATCCATTTATTCATTTCATCAAAAAAAAAAAAACAAAAAAAAACCCAACAACTAAACATAGTAGGTCAGGCCCTGTGCTAGGCACTGATGATAGCTTCAATAAGTCATTTAATTTGTTTATTTATTCACTTATTGAAGAGTTAATGAACATGTAATAGGTGAGGCACTGTGCTAAGTGCTGAAAAAAGGGGAAGATACAGTCCCTGCCCTCTGGGGGTCAGGCTCCTTATCAGTACAATGGTGTGTACTGGGGAAAAGAAAGTAGAGGATCTGTTGGCCTCTAATGTTCTTTCTGCCAAGAATATGCTAAGCAGTGGATTGGAGGATATTGTGGTTCATTCGCTAAGTGTCAGGTCAAGATGATGAATGGTCGTTTGTAAAAATGGAATAAACCACTAGACTTTGAATTATAGACTTTTGGATGGAGATCCTCTGAGAGCCTCAAGCACAGCACTTATATGCCTATGCATTCCTTTAAGAATACAAATCAATTCTGTTCGTCTTCTTGTACATACACATCTCTTGATAGTTTACAATGCACTTCCATGTGGAGTTTTATTTGCTCTACATAACAACTTTATGAAGTCAGGGTTTTAACATGCTCTTTTTAAAGATAAAGAACCAAGTCCACAAGAAACTGAATTTACTTACTAGTGTCAGTGAGGAGTAGAGCTGGGACCAGAGCCCATGTTTCTGACTTCATAGTCTGGTTCTCCTGCAGTGACAGCAATATTCATTCATTTGGTGAGTGTATTTTGAGGACAAGTTATGGCTCAGGTTTTGAGGACCAGTTATGGCCCAGGTTTTATGAGGTCCTGGAGAAGTCCTGAAGAACCAGGCAGCAATTTCAATGGTTGTACAGTCAGCTCTCTAATTCTTGTCCGAAATTAACAGGAATTCATACTGCTGTGTAGTTTATAGTTTTACATAGAATTTAAAGCAAAAGCTCCTAGAATCAGAAGTTCCTTCAGGCCGGGTGCCAGGTAGGAAAATCAACACTTTGTGTGAAATACTTGATGAAACACTTTTATATCTTCATATCAATTTGACTAATGCATCATATAGAATATTATCTCTATTTATGGACAATGAAGTATAGATTCTGAGAGACTCAAAATTATACACGTGGTTAATAGAATATGTATAATTTAATCCCAAGTCACTTGAGTCTCTTTGTCAAGCAGTGCTTTGTTATGTTCAATCCTTAAACCACACTCCATCCCTCTGCACCATATTTAGTGCCTGGGAGGGTACTTTACCTAGAGCAGTAGCTCATAAGTCATTGTAGAATGTGTCAATTGGGCACAGAGTAATTTCACTTCCGAATGGGCCACACATTCAGCTTCTAGCATCTAACTGTCACCAAGTCTGAAAGGTATCTTTCCTCCTGGAAAGAAGAGCACAGTGAGAGTGTGAAATGTGGAGAAGGATTGAGAAGAAAAGATAAAGGAATTATACAGAAGGAGAGGAAGAAAGACCAAGGGCTTTGGGGTTAGATCGACCAGGGTTTGATCTTAATGTTGTCACTGACTTATGTACAACTTAGATCAAGCATTTCAGCTTTCACGGATTATGGGGTGGTTATGAGAATTAAGGGCAATAACATACGGTGAACATTTAGCGCAGTGCCTGGTCTATAAAAAATACTCCATAAATATGAGTTCTTTTTATTATTCAAGGCAGAGAGAAGGTATGGTCAAATACAGGGTTATAAGGAAGTCCGTGATATATTTGGGGGGAACTTTGAGAAATATAAAAGATAAAATATGGGGAATGTGTGGGACATAGCAGGAGATGAATTTGAAATAATACTATGGTGCCAATTTCAAAGGGCTGTCAATGTCAATCTAAGAGATTAGGGCCTATTCTATTGTTACAAGTGGGCTATAACCAGCTGAGTGTTTTATAAACATCACTGTGAGAACGGACTGGAATAGGGGAAAGAGTATACGTGGAGAGATGTTGAGACGCTAGATCAAGATAGAGTAGCATTTACATGGCACCATTTCCCCTGACTTGTCTTTAACAATACCTGAAATCAAAAGTGCCTGATGCCTAACTGTATAAACCTGAACCCCTCTGAGTTAGTCCAAGACACAAATCTTCATGTACTGCATCGTTGGAAAGGATATATACATATATTTTATGATGCATTAGCCTTTTTGGACTGTGTCCACGTCATAGAGGTTTTCTAATCTATTTTGAGCCCTAATTGATTACAGCATTTGGAAAAATGCACAGCAAATTGCTCCATTAATCAAGGTAAATCAAGCTGATGTCATAGATGCTAAATATATGTCTTTGCAGTAATACTATTTGCATGACTGGAGCTAAAGCTGTTGTCAGTTTTTCCACTTGACAGTCACTGTCTTCTCAGAAGGAGACCATGGCTTAATCTCTAAAAGCACTTGGTGGTTCTTCTCTATGGCTGGGTTCTTGGGTCCTTCTCCCCACATTTAAGGCAAAGGTTGTAGGACAGGGTGAGACTGCCTCCTTATGTACAGAAAAAGGCAGTGAGAAGGAGGTCATAGCACAAACACTAGGAAGATGGGGAAAGAGATAGGGAAGGCAAAGGATTTTATGAAACCAGAAGGACCCTATTTTATGAAGCCAGAAGGACCCTGGCATGTCACATTCCTTGGCTGATGAGAGAATTGAGGAATTAGAGAGCTTTGTTGAGACAGAGATCATAGTATGGAAGAAGGCACAAAGACCATCCAGTCTTCCTGATAAGACCTCTGAAGCACACAGATAGAAAGGAATTTATCAGAGATCACACAGAAAATTACTCTTGGAGCTGGTATTATACTAAGAATCAGGTGTCCTGACTCCTCAGGTAGTGCTCTTTCTACATGATAGAAAGCAGTGTTGTCTTATGTTTTTTCTCCTTTCTCACTTTCATCCCTAATATTTATCATTATCTTAAGGTTCAATATGTGCCAAGTTGTGTAATAAGTGCTCAATATTATTACAATGAGATAAGATTAATATTACTTTTATTTTCATTCTTAAAATGAGAAAATGGAGACTCAAAGAGGTGAAGTAACTTGACCAAAGGAGCTCTGCTACTCAGGGATAATGGGGATTCAAATGGGAATACCTAATTCATATGCCTGGGACTAAATCATCATGCTGGACATCATTATCACTTTTCCAGCATTTTTGCATACCTTTTTGAACAACTCTTTTAACCCGGTGCTATGCACTTCATACACAGTATTTTTAAACTCCACAATGATGCTGGCAGACATAGAATATTATTATGTTGCTAGTTCTGGTGAAGTAACTTGTCAAAGTCTCACAGTTAGGAGGTTTCAGAATCAGCCATCAAACCCATAGTCTATTTGGTGAGGCTGGGTAAGGTGGTATATGGCAATGGAGATAAGAGATGGAAGAATTAAAACTCAGCTCTTCCTCTGAATGACTGTATCCTAATCCTGATGAAGTGACTTTGCCTTTCTGTGTCCCAGTTAGCACATTTGTACCATGAAGATACTGAGGCTGCCATCATGCCCTGTTATTCTAAGAGAAAGATCAACAGCAACAACAACAATAATAATTTAAAAAGCAGAGGAAGAAAGTAATCCAAGAAGACACACGCAGAGCCTCTAAGATCATGAAGGATGATTAAAAGAACAAGTTGGGGATGAAAATGGGGAATCAGAAAGCTTATCATCAGGTTAGTTTTGGAAGGTGATCTGTGGCCTGGGCGGTGCCCCATTAGGACTAGATCAAAAGCAGGACAGTGATGCAATCATCTGTTTGTATACAGATGCTGGCCTCCAAATCCCCACATGGGAACATCTGCTGGGGACAACCACTTAACAAATAAGCAGGCAATTAGGTAGCAGATCCATCTGTGCCAAGAGTATGGGACCAACAGCAGCGGGGAGGCTGCAGCAGAGGGGAGGGCCATGCTGGGAAGAATGCTTTTGCGTTTGTGCAAGAGTCACACTATCTAAGGCAGGAGAAAGGAGAGAGGACCAGGTGCAGAAGTCAGGAGAGAAGATCATTTTCTGCTTGTTCCGGGGCTAGCTCCATGATGCTCAGCCTTGGCTGTACATTATAATCACCTGGAGATTTTAAATATACTGATGCCCAGGTTGTACTTCAAAACAATCTAATCAGAGTTTCTAGGATTGGGATCACCATCATTGTTTTTTAAAAGTTTCTTAAGGTTACCTAGGTAACTCCAATGTATAGGCAAGATTGAAAATCACTGGTTTAAAATCTCTAAACCTACCACTGGATTGGTGGCACAATAATAGCGGTCATTATAAAGCTATAGTCTTTATCCCACTATGCTTCTCTTTACAATAACTGCAAATATGCATTTTGAGTTTATAAAATTCTCATTCCAGTGGTCTAGGACTCAAGCAAACTCCAGTATTCTCTGAAACAAATGCTATCTATTCCTATCTCTGCTACTAGCTGACCTTAAGCAAGCTGATTCTCTCTCCAAGATTTCACTACTTTATCTCTTTTCTGATAGAGTTGTTTCTTGGGAAGCAAAATGTGATTTTGTAAAGTGTTTAGAACATGACTGTAACATAATAAATGCTTAATAAATGTTGGTTGAACTTCAATCTGATTCATGAAGAAGAAGAAGAGGCAAAGACAAAGAAAAAATGAATGAGGGAAGAAAGGAAGGAAGGAAAGAGGGAAAGAAGGAAGGAAGGAAGAAAGAAAGGAAAGAAAGGAAGGAAGGAAGGGAAAAAGAAAGACAGAAAGAACAAAAGAAAGAAAGAAAAAGACTGGAGGAGGTCATCTTAGGTATTGTTCTTGATGCTATTCCTTTCATTAGACACCACAGCTAATCTACAACTAATCTTGCAGATATTATTCCCCAAATCTTCTAAGACTGTTTCTTTCCTCCCAGTGTCATTGCTAGATTTCAGACTGTCACCATTTCTCACCTGAACCATTGCAACAGCCAAGAGCTGACCTCTGTATCTCCAGCCTTGTGGACTTAGATCTGTTCTGTACACTACAGATAGAGGAATCCACAGCAAACAAATCCTATCTCTCCTCAGCTCAAAACCTTTCAGGGACACCATGTTGTCCACAAGAAAAACACCAAGCTCTTCAATGTAGCAGGTAAGATTCTCTATGACCTTGTTTATGCTGACCTCTCCATACTCGCCTTTTTTGTAAAGCTCCACATTTTCACCCTTTTCAGACCATAACCAAGTTTACATCCCAGCACTATCAATTTGCTTGTATTTTTCTCTGCATGAACTTTGCTGTTTTATAAATCTGGCCTTTTCTTATGCTGTTTGTTCATTTCCAAATACCTTTTTGACCTTCACCTAGCTAACATCCCTTTATCTCTTGAAGCTCAACTCAACTCATGTACTACCTTCTACACGAAGCCCTCCTTGAATCCTTTTGTCTTGGTTTACATTACGTGCTATACCTTGTTTTCCCCCATTACAACATTTCACATTTTGCTGAAACTGTTCAAACACATTTCTGAATCTCCACCAGTAGATCATGAATTCTTCAAGGGCAGGTGCCTTCGCTGGTCTTTCAATATATATGTTCATACACACACACACACACACACACACACACACACACACACACACACATACAAAGTAAGAGAGCCAGGATATAGAGAATGTAGATGCATGCTTTAACTCATAGTAAATGCTCAATTATTTATGAAATGTCAGCCCAGGAAATGTGAAACACTGTAGGGAGCTCTGTAACCAAAGAAGAAGTTGTTTATTTTCTCATATGTTCTCTTGCAATTACCCATGAGAGAAGGCCAGTGCTGGGAGATCTGAGTTCAAATTCTGCTGGTGGTCAGCTCCTAACTGAGGCCAAGGTCCTGAAGGCAGTCCTCTGGGAAGCTTTTGGAGACAGGGATGGAGCCATGTAGGAATAGATCATGCCAGATTTCTTTCCTCGGAACCAAACTGGCTCTGAGTAATGCCTTTATGAGTCTGACCACATCCTCCCCTTTCATTGCCAAAAACAAGGGGCCAGAGATTAACCATAGCTCAAGCTCCAAGACTTCAGGGAAGGTGACTCGCTTGCTGGGTCAGGGCCATATTTAAGGAAGGCTTCTTCAACTCCTTTGGGTCCTAGACTAGACTGTGCCCTTCAAGTCTTATAAAAAATGCACTGTCAACAGCCAGTCAGAAAATATTAATGAGGTGGGCAAGATATGCCCACCAAAAGGGGAGGGTTGCAAAAATTGCTGAGACAACACTCAGGAGGGTCATATTTTTGAAAAATTTGCCCTCTATTTCTAGTGACTTTCATACACAGTTGCTGCTAATTCCCTCAATGACACTGGAAATACTTAAGATTCTATATTTGGTTTCACAAAATTAAGCATGATTTGAATTGGAAGAGATAGTAGTGATAATCTGGGCCAATCCCAGCCCTTTTGTTTTTCGGAAGAGATGTAGGGGATTTTATTTTTCTGGCTGCCCAACAATCAATGTCATCTTGTTAACCAGACTCCCGTTTTCCTTTGTGAGTTTGTGGTAGATAGAATTCTAAAATGGCCCCTAAGATTTGTGTGCCCTAATATATATTCCTTATATGATCCTCTTTGCCTGAGCATGCACAGAACCAGTGGAATACAATGAAATGTCACTCTCATAATTAGGCTACTAATCAGCTGACTTAGACTACAGGGAGATTATCCTGGGTAGGCCTGGCCTAATCAGATGAGCCTTTCTTTTTTCTTTTCTTTTTTTTCTTTTCTTTTCTTTTTTTCTTTTCTTTTCCTTCTTTTCTTTTCTCTTCTTTCCTTCTTTTTTCTTTTCTTTTCTTTTTTTTTTTTTGAGATAGAGTTTTGCTGTGTCACCCAGGCTGGAGTGCAGTGGTGCAATCTCTGCCCACTGACTGCAACCTCTGCCTCCTGGGTTCAACATATTCTCCTGCTTCAGCCTCCCGAGTAGGTGGGATTACAGGCATGTACCACCAGGCCCAGCTAATTTTTGTGTTTTTAGTAGCGAGGTGGTTTCACCATGTTGGCCAGGCTGTTCTTGAACTCCTGGCCTCAAGTGGTCTGCCTGCCTCGGCCTCCCTAAGTGCTGAGATTACAGGCATGAGACATCACATCCGGCCAAGGTGAGCCTTTTAAAAGAAGGTGAAGTGTCAGAGAGACACTCTCCTGGCAACCTTCAGAATAAAGAAAGCTATTGTATTGTGAGAGAATAGCCTATGTGGCAAGTACATGAGGGTGGCCTCTGGAATTAACAAGAAACTTAATTCAGCCAAGGACCCCATGAGCTTGAAAGAGTGCTAGGAGCCCCAGGTGAGATGGTAGCCTTTGCTAATGCCTTGATTTCAGCCATTGAAGACCTGAACAAAGAGTATAGTTATACCATTCTTGGACTCCTAACTTACAGAAAATGTGAGATAATAAAATTGGGTTGTTTTAAGTGGCTATGTTTGTAATAATTTGTTATAAAGTAATAAAAAAAAAAGAATACAGGGCCCATTCCTTTACTATTAGTTATTTGAACAGAACTACCTTACCCCCATTTCCAGGAATGGCATGTGACCACAGCTTAAGCTAAACATTGTGTTTTATTCTCCTCCCCACAGTGATTGGTTCAGAGTTAGGCATATGAGTCAATGTCTACCAGTCAGAAACTGGATTAAGGCTTTTATAGAATCTGTTTAGGAAAGAAAAGTGCTCTCTTCTCTTTGGAATGGAAACTCTGGGCCTTTAGCTCTGGAGCCGATGTCAACCATATTGCTACCATGTGGATCTTGGGAATGAAGCCAACATGGAAGAGAACAGATTTGCGCAATGGAAAACAAACAAACAGATTTTTTTACATATTTTGAGTCCTGGATTAACCTGAGCCTAAAGAAGAAATTGCCTATGGAGGTTTCAATTGCCTAAACATGTAATTTCTACAATTTGGTTTAAGACTATTTGAGACTGGGTTTTTGCCTTATTCAATAAAAAAAGCTCTATCTGAAACATGGTACAACTTGGGGCCAGAGTAAAAATACATTGATCCAATCACATAATTAGTAAGCTGCAAGTATGACATAAATGATACCAGGTTTTATGATGCTGAGACAAAAGGACTCAATATTGCTTTATTGCTAGGCTGAGTACCTCCCTGGGAATCACACAATATTAATTTCCCAAGAAGAGAATACAATGATGACAATAGCAGCAGCAACAATAACAACTGTATTTCAATGAGTGTTTATTTTGTGCCAAGTTCTTTATTATGAAATTTATATATAGCATTTTATATTTTCATATAAACCTTATGAATTTTGTATATTAGTAATCTCTATTTTAAAGATGACAAAAGTGAAGCTCAGCAATGTTTACTAAGGTGAATAAGGTCATATAACTAGTAAATGGGGGAGCCAGGATTTAATCCGTATCTGTCTGGCTCCAAAGTTTATTCTCTTAACTATCATGTTAATTGTTGCTAGGATAAAACAATAACAAAACAAACCTAGGAAACAAATGCTTCTTTATTACTTCAAATTTATTGAAAGTATATGCCATAAGAAATCTTTTTTTATTCTTACATATCCACAAATACTGGTGTGTGTTTCTTAGCCAATCAGCAATCAGATGCTTGAAGAAATCTTTAATCCCTAACATTGGAATATGAAAACTGCACATCTCTTATCCTTACTTCGTTTTACAAAGTATACAGGAAGTATATTTGGAAGTATATATTTGTAACTTGATATATATAAAAGAAAAGACTAAGTAGCAGTTGAGATGCTTGCATTTAAGATCTAATTCTGCTCCCAATTCCCTGTGTGATCTTGGGCAAATCGCTTCCTCCCTCTTGGCCTCAGTTTTGTGATCTATAAAATGAAGGAATTTACATTAAAGTTTAAGAAGTTCTTGTGTGTAGAAAGATTTGTTCTTTTATGAAGACATTTTGGTGGAGCTCCAAGTATTTCCGACAATTTTTTTTTTTTGGTTAAACCAACATATTCTCCAATTTGGATCCTTTGGTGGGGTTCTGGAACATCCCTGAGATATCAGACCACCGAAACGCCACTATGCCCAATGTATACAAATATGGTGCACGTGTTAATTACTTACCTGTTAAGATACTTACAACATTGCATATGGCATCTTGAATACTTATTAAATACACATTACAGATAAGGAAATAGAGCTACAAATAGGTTAAGTAACTTTACCAAGAAGCAAAGCATACACACAAGTCCACCTAATTCTAAAGCTTGTATATCCACCCTAGGGCAAATTGTTCCCCACCCAAGTCCCACCCTGTAATAGCTTCTCTAGTTTTAATTTTTATATCTTCTTGCAAGTCACCTGAAGCACTTTCTGAACAAGACAGAACACAAATCAAAATGAAGTAAATTATATCGGTTTCCAGAGACAAGGCATAACAGTGCCCAATGGGATAATGAGAGGGTTGGTTATTCTTAAATCAAATCTTCTTTTTTGGCTTCCATTTTTCCATTGAATGACAACAGTGCCTTAAAAAAAAAAGTAAACTTTTTTTTAGAACCATTTTAGATTTACAGAAAAATTGGAAAGATAATACAGAGAATTCCTGTATACCACATACTGTTTCCTTTGTAATTAAATCTTACACAAAGTGTGGTACATTTGTTGCAATTAATGAACCAATATTGTTATACTATTATTATCTAAAGCTCGTTCTTTATTCAGATTACCTTAATTTTTATCTAATGTTACTTTTCTGTTTTAGAATACCAGAAAAATTACCATATTACCTTTAATCATGTCTTCTCAGGCTCCTCTTGGCTCTAACAATTTATCAGACTTTCCTAAGTTTTTGATAACCTTGACAGTTTTGATGAGTAGTGGTCAGGTAGAACATGCCTAAATTTGGATTTTATGATGTTTTTCTCACAATTAGACTAGAGCTGTGTGTTTCAGGGAAGTAAGAGTCCATTCTCACGACATATTATGGGTACATATAATCAATATGGCTTGTCACTGTTGATGTTGACCTTGATTACCTGGCACAGGTAAAAGAGTACTTTTTAAACTCTCTCTTATTTCCTCCATTCTCTCTCTAGAGGCTGCATGTAAGCACTGCTTTTCCATCAACCTACCCTAGATGGCTGAGAGATGTGATTTTACCAAGTAAGATTCTGTGCCAGTCTGGTGACTGGAGGAAATTTTTGGGACATGTGAAGAGGTTTATTTGGCTTTCCTGACAATTGTCTTTGTTGTCTCATTTGCTGTGATACAATTAGCCCAAGAGGCTACATTTTTGATCTGTTGAAGAGCCAATGGTTTTAAGATTAATTCTTTTATCACATAGTGTTTGTCCTTCTGCATTTGGTTTATTCACCTAACATCCAGGCTCATCCATGTTGTTGCACATAATAGTATGCTAATTTCTTTTTTAAGGCTGAATAATGTTTTATATATACATATATATATTCATCCATCAATGGACACTTAGGCTCATTAGGCTAATTCCATATCTTGGCTATTGAGAACAATGCTGTAATAAATACGGGAGTGTGGATATCTTTTCAACATCCTGATTTTATTTCCTTTGGATATGCATTCAGTAGTGATATTTCTGAATTGTATAGAAGTCCTATTTTAAAGTTTTTGAAGAACTTCTATACTATTTTCAATAATGACTATTAAAATCAGGCTCAGAAGCAGAGTGTAGAACGGTGGTTGCCAGGGGCTGAGGGTGGAGGAAACGAGGAGATGTTGGTCAAAGGCGACAAACTTTCAGTTATGAGTAAGTTCTGGGGGTCTAAGGCACACACAGTGACTATAGTTAATAATACTGTATTGTATACTTGAAATTTGCTGAGAGAGATCTTAAGAAACCCCATCACACCAAAAATAAAAATAAAAATAAAAAACCTATAAGAGGTGATAGATATGCCACATATTAATTAATTTGATTATGGTAATCATTTCACATTATTTATGTGTATCAAATTATCACACATGTGTACACATAATGTGTATCACACATAATGTGTATCGCACATAATGTGTACACATGTGTATCGCACATAATGTGTACACATAATGTGTATCGCACATAATGTGTATCACACATTTATTGTACACATAATGTGTATCACACATTTATTGTACACAATAAATATATGTAAGATTTTGTCAATTATACCTCAATAAACCTGGAGGTAAAATATAGATTATATTAGCAGTGGGTGGGTTGTAGTTTAGAGTTTGTTTTATTTTGTTTTGTCATAGGATGAGAGATCACGGGATATGAATTTTGCTTATGTTTCCCACTCAAAATACCAGGGACAACAGACAGGCTTCAGCCCTTCATTATAACAGCTTATATTCACATAGAACTTTACTTTTGTAAAGTGCTTTCACATTTTAAATGTCCTGTACAAAGCAAAGCAAAACAAAACATTGCTTAATACTTGTTGAATGATTGGATAAAAGAATGAATGAATGAATCAATCAATCAATAAATGAATCAATGTGTACAGTCCCAGCTCAGGGCAGCACCATGAAGTAGATAAGGAAAAGAGTTTAGATTTAGATAGAACTGGATTTTATCCTTCCTCCACAGCTTACTGATTCTGAGATCTTAAATTTGTGAGTTAATTTTCATCGGATCTGCTTCTCATTGGGTATTCAAACCCATCTCAGGATAACAGAGAGAGTTCATTTCAATAATGTCTGCAGAAAAACTGACAGGAAGGTGATATCCTATGCATTTGTTGGCAGGTAGAATTAGAGTATTAAGACATTGAATATTGTATGTCAACATGAATGCAACAAATGATTATAATCCCCTTTAAAATAATCTGAGAAAGGGCTAATATCCAGAATCTACAATGAACTCCAACAAATTTACAAGAAAAAAACAAACAACCCCATCAAAAAGTGGGCGAAGGACATGAACAGACACTTCTCAAAAGAAGACATTTATGCAGCCAAAAGACACATGAAAAAATGCTCATCATCACTGGCCATCAGAGAAATGCAAATCAAAACCACAATGAGATACCATCTCACACCAGTTAGGATGGCGATGATTAAAAAGTCAGGAAACAACAGGTGCTGGAGAGGATGTGGAGAAATAGGAACAGTTTTACACTGTTGGTGGGACTGTAAACTAGTTCAACCCTTGTGGAAGTCAGTGTGGCGATTCCTCAGGGATCTAGAACTAGAAATACCATTTGACCCAGCCATCCCATTACTGGGTATATACCCAAAGGACTATAAATCATGCTGCTATAAGGACACATGCACACGTATGTTTATTGCGGCACTATTCACAATAGCAAAGACTTGGAACCAACCCAAATGTCCAACAATGATAGACTGGATTAAGAAAATGTGGCACATATACGCCATGGAATACTATGCAGCCATAAAAAATGATGAGTTCATGTCCTTTGTAGGGACATGGATGAAATTGGAAATCATCATTCTCAGTAAACTATCACAAGGACAAAAAACCAAACACCACATGTTCTCACTCATAGATGGGAATTGAACAATGAGAACACATGGACACAGGAGGGGGAACATCACACTCTGGGGACTGTTGTGGGGTGGGGGGAGGTGGGAGGGATAGCATTGGGAGATATACCTAATGCTAAATGGCGAGTTAATGGGTGCAGCACACCAGCATGGCACATGTATACATATGTAACAAACCTGCACATTGTGCACATGTACCCTAAAACTTAAAGTATAATAATAATAAATAAAAATATAATAATATTACACAACAGAATATTCACACCAGGAAAAGTCTATTTATTATTATTATTATCATTATCAACATTTGACAAAAGAGGAAACTGAGACTCAGAGGTTAAGGAAGTTGCATATGGGAAGATCTAGGATTTGAACTCCATTTTGTCCGACACCTGAATCTGTGCACAAAAAAAGTAGATTGTAACCATGAACCCTTTCCTCTTCTGGGGAGAATTTCACTGTCTGATGTACCTGTAGTGCTCTGTTTGGGGACTGCTTTGAGTATGAAGCAGAGCTATCACTTTTAACGACTTAATCTACTCTAGTCTGAAATATACCAGACCCCTTCTAGAAGAGCAAAGGGAAACTAAAAATTCCCTAAAAATAGAAACCATTGTTTCTCAGAAGAAAAGTTCACTTTATAGACACACTGTAGGAATCGCTCTGGGGTTTGTTTTACTTTTTTTTTCATTGCTTCTTTCTTTAAGGAAAATAGAGTCATAATTGCTAAGATTTATGCAGGAAAATTCACCCTAGAGATTTCAAACAAGTTTGCAGACTTTCTTAACCTCCTCAGCTACCCTCTTGGGGTCCCTCTAAATTGCTGTCTCATGAAAGAAGAAGTGCCCTACCCAATCTTTTGGGGATAACGCATTCAGCCATTTCTCAGATGTATTGTATATGTAAGAAATGGGCTGGAGTTGGGGAATCTTCAGGTATTAGATCATCTCATTTATTCCAACTCAGGGAGATTGTTCCCAGTTGGATATCTCAAGTGTTGTGAGTGGCGGCTAACCTGAAGAACGTCACATCTGTTATCTGAAGCCAGTCTTTGAGAAGCAAAACCTACTGATGGAATGTTACTGCTTTTTTTTCTTTTTTAGATGATTTTCTGCAATTTCACTAAATGGTGGTAAGAAAAACATACAGATCATAACTCTGGACATAGTATTCAGACTAAATTATGCTGATTTTATTATCTGATGCTAAAGTCAATGCAGACACCTTGTGCCCACTCTCTGTCCTTAGCTGTTGAGGGAGGGAGGAGTTGAAGAAGGAAGGAAAAGTGGAGAAATTTGAAAAGATGGAAGAGGATCCTTCCTCGTTTTTTTCTGACTTTGTAACCAGTGTTATCCCCATCCATCTTCTAACACAGCTCTCATTTTCTTCCCTGAACTTCTAGTATAACTGAGGATTTAATCTACTCCAACAGTGATAGAATTGGTTGCATTTTCTCTTTTATTGTGTTTGCAGTGGGTGTACAACATGTCTTCATTAACTCTCCATGACATTCAGAATAGCTTGAGATAAAAAAAGCACTCAATCAAAAAGTAAAAAACAGTCTTCTGCCCTCCCATTTCCAATCACAAGCATCCCCTAGGGCATGTATTAATTACTGAAGATGAATGCTAGACCTTCATTCTCAGCAGGGTCCTTCAAATTGTATTGCTCTGTTGGGTCAGAAGATGGTGCTCCATCTTACAAAATGGTAAGGAGTCTCAACTTCTTGAGGAAGTTCCAGCTAATAATGTCCTTTGTTACTGAGTGCCTACAACATGTCTAGCATTATTAGATTCTTTTTATGAATCAACCCACCTAATCCCAATATCTACCCTACAAGACACGTTATTATCCCCATTTGCTGGATGGAGAAACTGATTCCAAACCCCTGACATTTTCAGTCCAGTAAATGGCTCTCTGTGGTTTAAAACTGAGGGGGGTCTGTAGTTCCTCAAAGTAGTCTGGTGTCAATGAAGACATCGCCACAGTATTTCCATTGTTGAAGCCTGTTGGGAATTGAGAAGATGGTTCTCAAATCCCAGTTCATCTATCAACACTCTGAGGAAGTTTTCTTGGCTGCAAACAAGATGAAACTCTTTTCTTTTTCATATTAAGTAGGGGTTGTGGGTGACTGTTCTGAAAGTAGGCAATTTTCAGGTGGAGTTAACCTGATTTTGCTTAACTGCTGTGTTGCCAAAGTACCTTCCAGATATGCCCATTTTCTCTCATTCTTGCTCTACCTCATCCGAGCAACTTCAGTGTCCCATAGATCAAGCTAAAGAGCTATTAAGAGCCCAGAAAGGCATCATTTATCACTATGTTTTCTTGGGAACACTAGTCTCAATTTTTTGATTGATTTGCTTGATTTTGGAATAATACATTTGAGAAACCCTATATGTCTCCCCTTCCCAAGTTTCATTTGTTATCTCAAGAAACATGTGCTTTTTGAAGATTCTGAGATGTCCTGCAGAAAAGCAAAACAAACATAGAGAAGAGAAAACACAAACAAAAAACATGTTTACTTTCATTTCATTTCTGCCATCTCTCCTCCCCTCTTTTGTTTTCTGCTCTGGAAACACCTGCTCATATCTCTTGGAACTATGGCTTTCCAGAGAACATCTTCAGAATTCCTCTGCCAAGGACTTTTCAAAGTTACCATCATAAATCCCAAATAAAATAAGGATTTTACTGATTCTCTAGATAGATGTACATTCTCCCTCTTTTGAAATCCTATGTCACTTTATTTTTACAGCTCTTTTGGCTTATAGATTAAAGATGATAAATTAATGGAAAGAAACATGTAAAAACAGATTAAGATAATCACTATTTCCTATCTTATTCTGTTTTTGCTCTCGTTTTCTCTGATTACAAATAAATATATGTTCATTATATAAAATTCAACTATTATACAAATGCAGAATTCATATGACCCACCTTGGGTTATGCCAAGACTTAATTCTCCCACAACAGTGTAAGTTTCCATAATGGGCATCCTGACACCAGGAACATTGTAGATCTTTAGGAAAGGAGATTAGAATATGGGAATGAATTCTAATTTTATTCACTCAATCATGAGCTTTGTACGAATACAGACCTAAATCCTACTCATTTTTGTCCCCCAACACCTTGCTTAGTGCCTAGTGCATAGAAGACTTCAATAAATCTATATATATATTTTTCTCTGAGGCAGGGTCTGACTCTGTTGTCCAGGGTGGTGTGCAGTGGCTCGATTACTGCTCACTGCAGCATCGACCTCCCAGGCTCAAGCCATCCTCCCCCATCAGTCTCCTGAGTATCTGGGACTACAAGTGTGTGCCACCACGCCCCGCTAATTTTTGTAATCTTTTTTTTTTTTTTTTTGAGACGGAGTCTTGCTCTGTAGCCCAGGCTGGAGTGCAATGGTATGATCTCAGCTCATTCAAGCTCTGCCTCCAGGGTTCACGCCATTCTCCTGCCTCAGCCTCCCGAGTAGCTGGGACTACAGGTGCCCGCCACCATGCCCGGCTAACTTTTTGTATTTTTACTAGAGATGGGGTTTCACCGTGTTAGCCAAGATGGTCTCCATCTCTTGACCTCGTGATCCGCCTGCCTCGGCCTCCCAAAGCACTGGGATTACAGGCGTGAGCCACTGCGCCCGGCCATAACTCTTTTTTTTTTTTTTTTTTTTTTTTTTTAAATAGAGACAGGATTTTGTTTGGCCAAATTGCTTTCAAACTCCTGGGCTCAAGCAATTCATACACCTCAGGCTCCCAAATTGCTGGAATTACAGGCATGAACCACCATGCTGGCCATTTGCTACAATCATTTGCACTTGAGTATTGCTCCTGGGCAGCCCTTGAGGAAGGTCTCTACACTTAGAACCAGACACATCTATGTTTGTGTTCTCATTCTGTAACTGAGAACCCCAGTATCTGCATCTATTGAATGGGGTTAATACTACAGCTTTGAGAGTTGCTATATAGCAACTCTCAAAGCTGTAGTATTAACCCCATTCTATATATATATATTCTTTGTAAGTGCTGGAGGGTTACTCAAGTTTGCTATTTTTATGATTATGAAGAATGTGATCTATTCCTGACATGAGTCATTTATTTAAATAAACAAGCATTAACTGAGCATTTCCTTTATGCCAGGGAGATAAAGAGATAATGATAAACTGACATGGTAAGTGGTGACTGTCATGATTGGGATAGGCAGAGGATGCTTTTGGATTATAGAGGAGGAATGATTCCCAGTGGCATTGGTGCCTCAGGTGAAAGAATTGAAGGTCTGTGTTTGGAGGAAGGACCTTCCAGGCAGAGGGAATAGTTAAAGCAAAAGACATAGAGATGAGTAATAAATACATGTGCAGGAAAGTACCCAGTCCCAGTGGGAATGTCAGACACACAGCCCTGTGATCAACTAACTGTTGCCTACATTATGTGATATTGTATACAGCCTTGGAAAAGAAGATGCCAAGGATACTTCATCATGTATGTTGCCTCCTGTCCATTATGTGATAGAGCATGGCACCCTCCTGCTAACCCCATGAGGATTACAAGAGCTTAGAGAAGTCAGCTGACCAGCATTACATAGATAGTAGAGGTCAAGGCTAGGATTGCAACTACGACCTAGACCAGATGGCCCTGTCCATCACGTTTTCTGCCTTAACACATGTCTCCTCATCTACCCTGAATTGAAGAGAGCAAGGGATGAGAATGCTTTTTCCTGCCATAAGTCTTCCTTTTATAGTAGACTAGTGAAGGACACTCAGTCTGAGCTGGGTTTTTTGCTCCAAATGTCTAAGTTAAGTTGACTGTGGCTGCTGTAGGAGTGGGGTCCCATGAAACCTGGCTTACTGATTGTAATTAGTCACTACAAGGCAGAAAAGGATTCCAAGCTGTTAGAACACCCAAGAGGCTGTGGATTAGGAGTTCCAACAATTCACATTTGCAACTCAGTGTCTCCGAAAGAGACTGGAGCTTTGGAAACTCCAGAGCTCAGCAAAGATTCTGAGGCTTGGGAGCCTTGTCCTTTTGGACACCTTACCTCAAAGAGCTCTCCAAGCCCCTGACATTTGGGGGATTGTCAGAGTTCTGGGCTGCCAGAGAAAGGCCCTGTCTCAGAAGCCAAAGTCATCAACAGAAAAGGAATTGAATGAGCAGGTTTTGCAGAGGCTGGAAGAGAAACTGTTTCAAAAATATGTTTTGACTTTTGCAGACAGTGCCTTTCCCTCTGGCCCCATAATTGAATGAGGCTGGTGATGCTTATTCACCTCTTAGTCTATGGCTGAGTCACCTCCTTCTCATCAGAATGTTATGAGTATGCAGAAGAAAGTAAGCAACCTCACAAAATGTTAGAGTGATAGTGGTGTTGGGGGTTATGGTTATTACCCCCAGGCAAATTCCAGAAGAGTCTTGCACCTAGCTACTGAGACAAAAAACAATAGTACATATGAATCTGACCTAGATGACTTAGGCTTTCTTTTGGTTGGGACAGTGAGGGGAATCTATTTGTACAGAAAATAAGACAACAATGTCTCAGTCATTAGGCTCCCTTTTTTAAGCAAATAAAATATCTATGAAAGTACCTAGCAAATTCTTGGCAAGTACCAGTTGCTCCATATCTTCATATTTGTTTCTGTTTTCATTTTTGGAATCTCTTCTACTCCCTATCCAGTTTCTTTCCTCTGATTATATTTGCAAACCCTAAGTTCTAAAGAGCTACTCTGAGCCAAGGGTCATGTATGAGAATAGTGCTATTGGTACAGATGCAACGAATCTAATCAAATTATTATTGTAAAGATGTTTCCCATTTCCTTAAGAAGAAAACTGAGGCTGAAGGGTGAAATAATATTGCCTAAAGCTACTCAGTAACAAAGCTGTAGAACTGGAATCCAGATCTGTGAATTTGGCCATTAGTTGCTCTGTCAGCTGTTCTAACAACTCTGCAGATACCCAAGGTTACAAAGCCAGAAAAATGAATTGCATTTACTCTGGATTCAGAGGTAGTTAGCATCTCAATAAGCTTTTGAGGAGCCTGGAAATTTGACTGCATTTTCAAGGAAACCAATCATATGTTTTCATTTCACCAATTTCTGCAGCACCAATGCTGAATGTCCATTCATTTCCATTACATTCATATTCTCCTCCTTCAAGGAAGGAAGGAAGGAAGGAAGGAAGGAAAGAAGAAAGGAAAGAAGAAAGGGAGGGAGGGGGCAGCCGGATGACTCCATGCATGTGTTCAGGCCATGGTGGGGTAGAAGGACTGGCTTAAATTTATCAGTTGCTGGCTCAAGCTCCTAGTACCTGCCTATGAAGCGTGTTGCTGTCAAATTGTAAATAGGAGTAAAATTAGGTCTCTACATAAGACCTCTCACCAAGGATGGATAGCAGTGCTGTGCATCTGATCCTACTGAGAGGCCCATTAGGTTCTGAAGAAGAAATTACTCCCTGTTTTAGTGTTAGTTGAAATACATCTAAAGATTGTTTGTGCAGATCCTGCAGAAGTAAATACTGGGGATTTGGAGGCTATAACACATATCAAGAAAGAACATTGAGGTTATAAGGAAAACCTTACTACTAATTTAGCCCAATCTCTTCCTTTTACAAAGGAGAAAATAAAAGGACAGGGCAGGAAAGTGACATGCTCCAAGGTTATACAGTGAGTTATCAACAAAACAAGGGTGGATATCCCAGTTTCTGTAGTTAAATTTTATGGGTTATGTGAGCCTTTAGGGGCACCAAGTATCAGTGTGGTTCATTACAGAGGCTCTGTGGACTGGACAGGAGCTGGCTCTTTCTTTTCCATTTATTTTCCATGCTGACATATAATCTAGAAGGACTTTTGTGGTCAACGCTCATTTCTGTGGATAATATTCATTTTCAGTGCCCTCTCTGCCTCTCTTACAGTGTCTGTCCCTTCACCCTGTCCTTCCATAACAATGATTGTAGCTTCTTCTTTTATTTCCTTGGATTTTTTTTTTTTTTTTTTTTCACAGAGCTGCACTGGTTGGGTCACTGAAAAGTCTCATTTATTCAAAACCAGAAGCCTAGCCAGGCACAGTGGCTCACAGCCATAATCCCAGCACTTTGGGAGGCCAAGGCAAGAGGATCAGTTGAGCTCAGGAGTTCAAGACCAGCCTGGGCAACACAGCAAGACCCCATCTCTATTTTTTTTTTTTTTTTTTTGAGACAGAATCTTGCTCTGTCTCCCAGGCTGGAGTGCAGTGGCACAATCTTGGCTCACTGCAACCTCCGTCTCCCAGGCTCAAGAAATTCTCCTGCCTCAGCCTCCTAAGTACCTACGATTACAGGTGTGTGCTGCCACGCCTGGCTAATTTATGTATTTTTAGTAGAGATGGAGTTTCACCATGTCGGCCAGGCTGGTCCTGATCTATTTTTTTTTTTTTTTGAAAATTCAGAAACCTAAGAACATGCTTAGATACTAATACTCTCTTGGCACATCCACTTCAAAAGATGAGGGGAGAGGAAAGTAAGATGGGGAAACAGAGAAAGCAGATACAGGACAGTGAACTACTGCTCTATCCCCAACTTCACAGAACATCCAGCTGATGGCTAGCTTATGGAGGATGGCTCTGAAGAGTTTACATAGAATCCATGTATATCACAACAGTTATTCAGGGTTGGGAGAAGGGAAAAGAAAGCAATTTATCACTTACTCTTTCTCTTCTACTCTAACTCATTCATCATAATGTTCTCCCAAGTAAGCTGACTCTTCAACATTTTTGGTTTGTGTCATGTAACATCTCTAGAGTCTGCTCTAACAGTAGAGCATCTATGGATTGATGGTGTTCAGCTGGGCACTGGAGATGCTGGGACCCACATCACAGTGGAGGTGTGTATTAGTTTGTTTTCATGCTGGTGATAAAGACATATGTCAAACTGGGAACTAAAGAAGGTTTAATTGGACTTACAGTTCCACATGGCTGGGGAGGCCTCAGAATCATGGCAGGAGGTGAAAGGCCCTTCTTACATGGTGGCATCAAGAGAAAAATTAGGAGGAAGCAAAAGTGAAAACCCCTGATAAATGCATCAGATCTCCTGAGACTTATTCACTATCATGAGAATAACATGGGAATGACTGGCCCCCATGATTCAATTACTTCCCCTGTGTCCCTCCCATAACACATGGGAATTCTGGGAGACACAATTCAAGTTAAGATTTGGGTGGTGACACAGCCAAACCATATCATTCTACCTCTGGCCCCTCCAATCCTCATGTCCTCACATTTCAAAACCAATCATAACTTCCCAACAGTCCCCCAAAAGTCTTAACTTATTTCAGCATTAACCCAAAAGTCCATAGTTCAAAGTCTCATCTGAGACAAGACAAGTCTCATCTGCCTATGAGCCTGTAAAATCAAAAGCAAGCTAGTTACTTCCTAGATACAATGGGGGTACAGGTATTTGGTAAATACAGCCATTCAAAATGGGAGAAATCGGCCAAAACAAAGGGATTACAGGGACCAAAATCCAGCTGGACAGTCAAATTTTAAAGCTCCAAAATGATTTCCTTTGACCCCAGGTCTCACATCCAGGTCATGCTGATGCAAAAGAGGGGATGCCCATGGTCTTGGGAAGCTCTACCCCTGTGGCTTTGCAGGGTGCAGCCTCCCTTCAGGCTGCTTTCACGGGCTAGCATTGAGTGTCTGCAGCTTTTCCGGGAGCATGGTGCAAACTGTCAGTGGATATACCATTCTGGGGTCTGGAGGATGATGGCCCTTTTCTCACAGCTACACTAGGCAGTGCCCCAGTAGGGATTCTGTGTGGGGGCTCTGACCCCAAATTTGTCTTCTGCAGTGCCCTAGCAGAGTTTCTCCATGAGGGCCCCACCCATGCAGCAAACTATTGCCTGGACATCCAGGCATTTCTGTACATCTTCTGAAATCTAGGCAGAGGTTCCCAAACCTCAATTCTTGACTTGTGTGTACCCACAGGCTCAACACCACGTGGAAGGTGCCAAGACTTGGGGCTTCCACCCCCTGAAGCCACAGCCTGAGCTCTACATTGGCCCTTTTCAGCCACAGCTGGAGCAGCTGGGACACAAGGCACCAAATCCCTAGGCTTCACACAGCACGGGGACCCTGGGCCTGGCCCACGAAACCCCTTTTCCTCCTGGGCCTCCAGGCCCGTGATGGGAGGGGCTGCTGTAAAGGTCTCTGAAATGGCCTGGAGACATTTTCCCCATGGTCTTGGGGATTAACATTAGGTTCCTTGCTACTTATGGAAATCTCTGGAGCCAGCTTGAATTTCTCCTAAAAAAAAAAAAAAAATGTGTTTTTGTTTTCTACTGCATTGTCAGAATGCAAATTTCCTGAACTTTTATGCACCATTTCCCTTATAAAATGGAATGCTTTTAACAGCACCCACGTCACCTCTTGAATGCTTTGCTGCTTAGAAATTTCTTCCACTAGATACCCTGAATCATCTCTCTCAAGTTCAAATTTCCACAAATCTCTAGGGCAGGGGCAAAATGCTGCCAGTCTCCTTACTTAAACATAACAAGAGTCACCTTTGCCCCAGTTCCCAACAAGTTCCTCATCTCCACTTGAGACTACCTCAACCTGGACCTTATTGTTCATATCACTATCAGCATTTTTGTCAAAGCCATTTAACAAGTCTCTAGGAGGTTCCAAACTTTCCCACATGTTCCTGTCTTCTTCTGAGCCCTCCATACTGTTCCAACCTCTGCCTGTTACCCAGTTCCAAAGTTGCTTCCACATTTTTGAATATCTTTTTAGCAACGCCCTACTCTGTTGGTATCAATTTACCGTATTAGTTCATTTTCATGCTGCTGATAAAGACATACCTAAAACTGGGTACAAAAGGAGGTTTAATTGGACTTACAGTTTCACATGGCTGGGGAGGCCTCAGAATCATGGCGGGAGGTGAAAGGCACTTCTTACATGGCGGTGGCAAGAGAAAAATGAGGAGGAAGAAAAAGCAGAAACCCCTGATAAACTCATCAGATCTCGTGAGACTTATTCACTATCACAAGAATAGCAGGGAAAGACTGACCCCCATGATTCAATTACCTCCCCCTGGGTCCCTCCCACAACATGTGGGAATTCTGGGAGATAAAATTTAAGTTGAGATTTGGGTTGGGACACAGCCAAACCATATCAGGATGGGAGAGGTGATGCAGCACCCTGGCCCTTGCCCCTGGGGAAGATGCAGACAGTAAAGTGTCAGAAGACAAGGTAACAGTAGAATCCAGAAAATACCACCTCAGATCATTGTCTCAAGCACATCTGAGATGCACCAACTATGACTAGAATCTTTTCCATATCCAAGATGAGGAATGTCAGAGCCCTCAGTTTTAGGAGAACCTCAACAAGTCACTTTCATATTTCAATCCCTTGTGTTACCAAGATACATCAACTGTGTGTCAACTCTTCTACACTTCTGTTCAGCTCTCCCTCTGTTGTTCTCTCATTCTTTACTTTTCACTTCTGTTTCCCTTATATTCCTATCTGTTTCTGTAAAACCTCTTAGCCTCAGTTATTGAAGACAGATTAATACACTCTCTCCACCTTGCCAAAATTAAGGATGAGACTGAAGAAAAAGATTGGAAATAGGTGTTAGAGTGTTTATGCTTAGTGACTTGTATAATATCGGTCTCTAGTGAAGAGTCATACTCCACTTTTGCTCGAAATTATCCCCACCCTACCCCCATACTCCATCCCCTTTCTTTTCTCTCTGCGAATCCAACTTGTTACTATTTTCAAGGACAAACTGAATTTTTTATCACCTCTATTTTCCACTCATGCTTCCACTTAATTAGTACTTATTAGCATCTGCTAAGTTTTAGGTATAGATCACATTTCTGGGAAATAGAATGGTATATTAGTCTGTTCTCACACTGCTAATAATTACCCAGTCTCACCTGAGACTGGGTAATTTATAAAAGAAAAGAGGTTTAATTGACCACTTGGCTGGGGAGGCCTCACGATCATGGCAGAAGGCAAGGAGGAGCAAAGTCATGTCTTACATGGTATCTGGCAAGAGAGCTTGTGTGGAAAAACTCCCATTTATAAAACCATCAGATCTCATGAGACTTATTCATTACCACGAAAACAATAGGGGGGAACCACCCCCTTGATTCAGTTACCTCCACCTGGCCCAGCCCTTGACACATGGGGATTATTGCAATTCAAGGTGAGACAAGATGAGATTTGGGTGGGGACACAGCCAAACCATATCAAATGATGTCCTAATGCTGTTAAAATCTAGTAGAAAAAGTTGTCAAAAAAAACCCCAGAAAATTATAGTCTACTGTGAAAAGTGCTGGGGTGATACTGAGTACCTACAGGAGGGGGTCCCTAAATGGCCTTGGAAAGGGTTCAGGAAAGACTCCTCAGGAAAAATGCATCTAAGATATGGAATGAAGGACAAAGGTACTAACTTAAAAAGCTGGATGTGATGATCCCTGCAGAGGAAACTAGGTGCAATGGCTGGCAGGCCAAAGAGAGGACGGTGCTTCTGAGAACTCAATATAAGTTAATAAACTGAAATACTTAGAGCCAGAGATGTGTGGTAGTTATCTTCCAAGAAGATCCTCAATGGTTCTTGTTCTCCTGGAATTTATTTATAACCTTGTGTCGTTTCCTCCTGCACTAAATAGGGTGAAACTGTGTAATCGCTAAGGTATTTTGGAAATGATAATGTGTGACTTCCAAGGCCAGATCAAAAGGGACATTATAGCTTGTGCCATGCCCTTTTTGAATCACTCACTTTGGGAGATGCCAGCTGCTGTGTCATGGAGACACTCAAGTAGTTTTGTGCAGAGGAGCACATAACGAAGAACTGAGATCCCCTGCCAACAATGAACGTTTACTTCTCAGTTGTATAAGTTAGCTACATTGGAAGCAGATCCTCCAGCCCCAGTCAAGCCTTCAGATTAGTGGAGTCCCAGAAGACATTTTGACTGCAACTTCATGAGAGACCCTGAGCCAGAACCCCCCAGCTGAGCTGCTCCTGAATTATAACCAACAGTAGCTATGTGAGATAATAAATATTTATTACTTTAGTATTTCCATTTTGGGATAGTTTTTTATAGAGCAATACATAACTGATACAAGAGGAAAAGGGGTATATGCTAAGACTAGAAGGGTAAGCATGGGACAAATAATATAGGATTTGTAGTTCCTGTTAAGTTGTTGGAACTTCCGTCTAAGAACAACAGCAAGTCATTAACGGGTTTTAAGCAGGGGATTGATGCCATCAATTTTATGCTCCTGTGGACTCCTTTAAATAGCTGTTGTTAAATTTTTCTCTTACATGGTGCTGAACACAATATTTCACATTAGGCCTAAAAAATGTAAATTTCAACTAGAGAAAAATAGATTGTAGACATGGTAGGATCTCTCAGTAGCATCCAGAAAGGAGATCTTGGGTTCCCAGACTATGTAAAATTGATGGACTGTAACTCCAACATGTTCCCACTCCCCACCAAACCCATATTTATGGATGAGTGAAGTGAAATGCCTGCTGTCAAGTATGCTCAATGTTGTCTCTTTACAATATGGATGTGTGGGGAGAGGAAGAACATCTGCCTAACAGACCCATCATAACATAACATGATTTCTCCAGATATATTTATACTTTTGGTGTGGGAGTAGGAGTAATGATTTGACTTTAAAATGTCAATATACGTGAAATAAAAAAATATAGAATTATATGGTCTTAGAGTAATAAAGAGACTGTAGAAGTAATTCAGTCCAACTTCCAACCCAATGCTGAATTCATCTATTGAGAAGTTAATACTAGGACCTGCAGTTTATTAGTATTAACTATTAGGCACTCTGCTAAGATCTTTACTAACACAATCTGGTATATCCTTGAAGCACAAGTGCAAGGCAGGCATTATTACCACATCTTTAATGAATAAATAACCAAATCAAAGTTTAGAAAGCCTAAGTCAGTGCTTCTCAAACTCTAATGTGCATATGAATGGGCTGCAGTTCTTGCTAAAATCTAGATTTTGACCCAGGATTTCCGAGATGGGGCCCAAATTTCAGCATTTCTAACAATGTTCTCTTGGGTGATGTGAGCACAGTCTAGATAAATAACCCAAACTTTCAAAGTGGGGATGTGGCAGGTTTAAGGCCTCTTCTGCATGACACCAGAGTAAGCTCTCACTCACTAACAACCCCACCCCCACCCCACTAAAGCAGTGGTTATCCAGTATCTGCTATTTGATTGGAAGTCCTCTACTTCACAAAGTAATGCTGCTTTCCAATTTTGAATAGCTATAAAGTGAAAGGTTCTTTCTTGTACTGAGCTAAACTCTGTCCCCACAGAACTTCAGTGGATTACTTGTTGAGCCATTATTTATTAAAAAAGCACTTTCTTCATCATTCGGTTATTATTCTTTTTGAGTGCTCCATTTGTCAGGAAGACATGGAGGAGAGCAGAGGAGGATTTGGACCCATAACATGAATGAATGAATGAACGAATGAATGGACAATTGATGTCGGACAGAGGTACAATATTCTTGAAAGAGTCCAGGAATTCACTAAACTGAGCTGGAACTAAAGTAATGCCAATGCAGGAAAAGGAGATGATTATAATCAGGATGAACTTTCTTTTTTCACATGACTTCTAATCACCAATAGGAATATGATTTGAAAATATTGACAAATAAAATATATCATGAGTCGTGCTCATTAAATTTCTCCATAAAAGTTGACCCTAGTGATTAACTGAGTCTACTCTTGCTCTCATTTATATAGCGTAAGACAAAACAAGTTGCCCATGAGAGAATAAGTTAGGGTGCTGGTGGATTTAATTCATGAGCTACAAGTGGTGAGAGCAGCTTTGCTATGAACTGGCTGTATGCTCTTGAATGCTAAGCTAAATTACTTAGTCTTGTACGGAGCAGAATAGTATATAGAAAAGACATCAGGCTGGGAGTCAGAAACCTGTGTTCTAATACTGCTTCTGCAGCTAATCCATTTGTGTCTTCATTTAACCATCTGCAAAAAGGTGGAGTTGAGGCGGACAAGAGAGGGTAGGGCAATCTCCTATTTCTCTTCCAGATCAGAAGTTCTAGGCGTTAACATCAGAGCGTGCAAGCAAGACTTTGGGTTCCAAAGGAGACAGGTACCAAGTATCTCATAACCAAGAATCAAACTGCTAATTAACTTTTATTCACTCTCAAACAGCAGTAAACCTTTCACTTTATAGCTACTCATTCAAAAAGTAAAAAAATAAAAAGCAAACCAGCGGTGTTAGAAAAATAAACAGCAGTGTTGACAGAGAGTTCTAATCTGTTACTTTTCCATGCTAGGGTGTATTTCTCTAAAAAACCAGCAGAGATAAAAGGTTCACAGACAGATGGTGGCAATTCACACCACCTTGCCACTCAGTTCAGAATGTACTGAATTAATAGACACTTGGAAACCCCTCTCAATTCCATATCCCCGACTCGCAAATAGGAATTATGAGGTCTTTGATGTCCTGGTTATATTATATTGTTTCTTGTTGTTCTTTGGGTACGTTTCTTTAAGTGTCTCTACCCTTGGCTAAAATGGTGTCTCATAATTTTTTCCATCAATAATCCTTAGTGACTTGTAGAAGATGGGTCTTAAAATGCTGCCATCTACCATAGGGAGACCAAGTTTCCATTTAGATGATAAACCACAAGAATTTTAGAAGCTATGGGCCAACTTTTATGGAGGTTTCTTGTTAATATTACTCATGATATATTTTCCCCCTATTACTCCAAAGCCATATCCCTTTCAATGACTGGAAAGAGTGTGTATTGTCTGAGTTTAGTGTCTGTAGAGGCAGAGGCTTGGGGGAATAAGGCTTCATGGGTGTGGATTCAACATGAAGAAAGTACTCTGATTATGGAAATCCAGGATAGAAATGTCATATACCAATCATTTTAATATTAGATGTTAGAGAATGAAGGACAGAGAGAAAGGAAAAGCTAATATTGATCAAACACAGCTTTATGCTAGTTCTTTTACCCATATCTAGCTAGTTAGTCCTCAGAGGAAACTATTATTAACTCCTTTTCAAATGAGAAAATTAAATGAAACTGCAAAAGTTTAAATAGGCTGCTCAAATTCAGATAAAAAGTAGCAGAGAACCAGCAGCTCCAACAGGTTTTTTGAAGTCTAGAATCTAAACTGTTTAACATTCCTGTCTCTGCCACTTATTTGAAAGGATAATCCTGAGTTACTTAACTAGTGGAGCTTCTACTTCCTCATCTATAAAAAAAACGGGACGGGGGGGCAGGGTTGTGCGGAGGATATGATCTTTTGTTGTTTTTGCCAGAAGGGAACAGAGTGTTTGGCAGCAAATAAGCATGTTAAATATTGTAATAATTAAAGTTATCAACATCATCATTATTGTAGCATGCTGCCTCCAATAATAAATAAATAAATAAATAAATAAAAAGCTGTACTAAGATAGAGGAGGAGGTGAAGAATAAGAAGAAATACAATGCCATCTGCTCCCTGAATTGAATGCTGATGTATGTCTTGAATTTGTGGTCATTAAGATGACACTTCAGACTCCACCATGTGCTTCTGGGACCCTGGCCTGGGTGAATGTGGACAACATTTATAAATCAAATCTTTACTTCTCTTGAGAGAAGTGGGCCGTAGAAGCTGGTAAGGGGTGGTTTGGAGTTTGGATGTAACTGGCTAGATTTCTGTGGATCAGAAGAGCCTCTTCTCATGGAGAATGTGGAGTTATGGGTAGGTTATACATAGTTATTCACAATTATCCAAATTTAGCTTCCTGAGCTGCAAGTATTGAGTAGAACTGTGAAGTCCCAGAAGTTAAACCAGTTAGGGTAGGAGAACCCTTAGAGCTCATCTAGTATCCGTGGTCTATTTTACAGATGAGGAAACTGAAACACAGGTAAAGGAACCAACCAAAGAGTGGGGGCAAAGGCTGTTTTCATGGCTGTGGATATCTTTCTGATACATGCTAATGCCTCAGTCCCTATTTCATCTTCTCTCAGAGATACATTATTGTCATCTCAGAGATTTTAAATTGCCAATTATCTCTCCCTCTTTACCCCCAGGTTCCTGACTTGATACCTCTGAAATATATTGTGAGGGCACTTTCATTATCCACTTCAAAGGCTTCTAACGTTTCCCAAAAACAGATTACTCTCTTTTTCCAATCCTGAGTCTCAACTCTGGAAGCTTCCCCAATGAAGAACTCCACTGAGTGAAAACAACCAAAACCAAATAAGTTCCAGGCTCATGAAACTAATATCTGTATGTGTGCATTTAAGCTTGTGTGTATGTGTGTGTGTATGTGTTCCACAAAAAACATAACGCCTATCAGTAACTGACTTGCCTTTTAACACTTTAACACTGGACGAGTGGTTTTACATCTTTGGTCTCAGAATTCAATCTCTTAAGAATGAGAGGGTTTTCCCCTTACCCTCAAGATTTAGGATGCTTCTGAGTTGTTGAGTGTATTCGCAATTGCCCTTTTCTAACCTACCACCTTTGGTTGTCAAATGTTCAAACCTGGTTGGCTGACAAAAGGAGGTATAGCCAGGTTGAAGAGGTGCATTTTAGGGAACTCCAATTTTTGGAGAATTGTAATTTTTTTTTTAACGTTTGAAGTCCCGGGCTCAAAGACCTTAGAGAAATTAAAAAGTAAATAAATAAAAAATAAAGCTAATAAATTAATGTTGGATTCTATTTGGAAATCTTTGTGCTTTCACTCATGATATTCCTCATCTCACTCCATTTCTGGAGATCAAAAGCTCCTTTTTTGGACCAACGGAAAAAATCATGTTTTAGAAATTGCCACACTTTCCCCACCCTTCTTCAGAATAGGCAGCAGCTTCGGCGTCTTGGATCTTAGCAATTGCATTCCCTCTTTGTCCCTGAGGTGGTCCATGGGAGGACCACGGCCATTGTCTGAGGCTCCAACCTTTGTTGGGTTCTTGAGAAAGAGCTGCTAAAGCAGACGTGAGTCCGGCTTTTAAGTTTTCCCGCCTGGAAAACTCTATTGAGGCGTTTTGTGTGGTTACTTGTGGGGGTCAGGCTTCTGATCTGACCCCTCTCATCCCTGAGTAATTAGGGCATGCAGAACAGCACCTCCTCCCTAGCTAATTGGCTCTCTCAATGAACCTTTCAGAGAGGAAGTTTGTCTATGACTCACTTGCCCTCCACAGCAAACTTCAGGCCCCAAAGCATTCATCTCTGCCTGTGTGATGAGATGGAGACTTAGGAAGTGATTAGAACTGGGATCAAACAAGACCCTGATTGCCCCATTAGGAATGGGGTCCATTAACTCTTTGAGAGCAGTTTACCACCATGGTGGGAAATTGATTGCAATTGAAGACAATTTCTCAGGCTTGGTGATGCTAACCTTTATAACGTATTCCCAGAAAGTATGGTAGTTCATGGCCTCTACTTGGAAGTCAAGTATGCATGGTTTAAAAACAGTAATATATAGCTTGATATTAACACCTTAAGAAAAGACAGGAAGATGCCAGAGAAAGGAGTAGAAATAGAAAATAGTTCTTCTAATGAGTCATTCCACAGTGGTGGCAGAAATTGGGGTATGAGGAGGCAACAGGGATTCTGTCTTTTGGTTGTCATTATGGCCACATAATGCTCTATGGAGCTTTGTGTAGTTTAATTCAAGAAAGCCAGTGTGAATGCCCCTAAATTGCTCCAGAGGTAAGGTCTTCCTCAATACAATCCTTGTAGACTGCCCTCAAGCCAGGCCACTCTATTTGGAAATGGCAACATTACATTTCCTGCTGGAAAGGGTAAGAATGATTCTTAGCAGGCTCCAGTGCAGACAAATGAGGTCTTGGTTTTGTAGGGCATCTCTTGTTTTTCATGAATGATTTACTACCTACTTTCCTGGCTGATGCCCAGGTCATTTACGGACTGTAACTGGAATCTTCCCTGACAGGTTATGACTTTTAGGAGTTCGTAAATGGTGACTTGGATTAGCAAGGAATGCAACACGTTAAAAATACTGACAAACACCAGGCTGTTAACACTGGGTACTTCAAAGTGGTGAGCAAGGAAAGAGGAGTTAGGGGTTGGAAGAAGAGTATTTTCTCCTTTATACAGCTTTGAGTATATGCTTATGGTAATGCAATAAGATTTTGATTTTGAATATTTTTTTAAATACTTAAAAAAATATGTTTATATATTTTCTATAAAGAGAACATATTAGTTGACTTTTATTTACTCAATCCATCTTGTGTCAGAATAAGCATAAGATCTTGTTAATGATAAAAATTCATATTTAAGAGTCAACTTACACATCTTCATACTAAATCTCACCTCTACCACTTACTAACTGGATAATTTGGGGCAAGTTATTTATTCAATTTTATCAAATACCAAAGACCTTCATCTACTAAATGAAGACAATGTTAATAAATAACAGGAGTTCACCATGTGGCTTAAAAAAAGACAATGCAAGTATATTGTCCAGCGTGGCACTGAGCACTAGGTACTGACTTTGTCAATGAAGCTAACTCTAGTGTTATTATCATGGTTGAGAGAGCTGTGTTCCAGGGGAGTGCAGTCAATATCATCCAAAGGGAGAGACAGTCTCCACTCCAGGGCCCTTGACTCCAAGGTTACTGCTATCTCAGGGTCCCAGGTAGGGCCCTTCTACCTGGTCATGTGGTGGGATGGAGACTTAGGAAGTGATTAGATCCTCACAGCTATCTCAGGGGTTACACGGAACATGCTTGCTTCATTATTTCCCTTTTATATGGGAAGAAATAAAATAAATATTCTAAAACTGGTTCAAATAGTCCAGAACTCTCTCCACAGCTGAATCAGGATTAATGCTTTCTCAAAAATCTACTACTTTCATAATTAGAAAAAAATTGACATTTTTAGGGTGCTATAGATGATCGCCCCATGTAGAATGTGGATATTATGATGATTTTTTTTCTTTTCTTTTTCTTTCTTTTTTTTTTTTTTTTTACTGTGGATGTAAACAAGCTGGACCCACAGGTGGAAGTGATTGGATCTCTTTCTCTTAGACCCACAGCTCCTTAAGGATATAAATTCCTTATCTCTTTACTGTGCCTTTGAATGAGAAATCATAACAGTTTAACTGGTAAAAAAAGATAAAAATAAAAATAAAGCCTTGAATACAGTGTAGATAATTTTCCCATCTAGATTTTAAATGTTAATGATGAAACAATCTTATTTGTTCATAGATCCCTAGCAATGTATGCTATGCCTGGGACATAGTAGAGACTCAGTAAATACTCGTTGAAGGATTCTAGCTAATATTTCAAAATCTTCAAAAATGAAAGCATCAAGGAATCACCACCACTTTCTTTGCTGACTGCAAGGCATTTCCCCAGAGGCCAGAGTTTCAATCCATTAAGCCTAAGGAAAAGGAGGGAGGTGAGCAGGGAATAGGAACAGAGAGGAGGAGCAGAGGAATACAGGGAGGAGGTGGAGAAAGAAAGAGGAAGGAAGAGAAGAAAGAAATAAGACGTGTGGTCCTAAATTCTATCTTAAGGATCTGAAAGCGCAGGAAAGGAGCCTAAATGCAAATGAGCCTTGGCATGTGAAAGGAACAAGACAAAGGGTCAGGACTTTCTGAAGTAACAATAGAGGTGTTCCTAACATGCTCAGTGAAGTGTGTGACAAAAACTTCTATTCTCAGGCTTTACTATGGGTTCATGCAGATTTTATACAGTTGCACCTCAGCTTCCTGGTTTTCTTTCTTCACAAACACAAACACACACACGCAAACACATTTTCATCTTATAGGCATATACTTTAGGTGGGGCAATATCTGCTGAGAACTTTTCTTAAGTTTCATATTCAGGTCCACAGATCAGAGAAAAGATTAGGATGGGTACTTTCATGGTTTTTCTCCCTGCCACTTAGTAAGGCCCATGCGGTCTGTGGGTTCTTATAAGCAGAGTGCTGTGCTAGAAGGCATGCTGGTTGGAGTCAAGAAACCAGATTTCCAGTCCTTTGAGTTCTAGCACCAGCAACTTGTGGACCTGGGCCTATTCTTTTTTTTTTTTTTTTTTTTCTTATAGTCTCAGTTTTGTTCCTGTGAAAGGAAGAATTCACAATTTAAAAAAATCTTTACAGTTTCTTCTGTTTTGAAAATCTTCTATGTTGTCTCTTTCTATGACAACTTAGGCCCATGACCTGGAAGGAATGTGCCCTATGGGCTGGCAGCTGCTGTTTATTGAATTATCAGCGTTCATGCTAAGGGCTTAATGTGCAATATTTCATTTAGTACTCACAGCAACCTGCAAGAGGGCATTGCTTTCCCATTTCACATATGAAGGCCAGAAGCTCAGGGAAATGAATTTTCCACCATGTTTCTTTGAGCTACAGCTCATGGAATGGCCCTTCGTATGACTTAATAGGATCTTCACAGACATGAATTCTAAACAGATACCAGCTGACTGCCTTTCCTTCTTTCAAGTTCTCTACTGTATGGAGCACCCAGCTACATAAATAATAATGAAGTAAAGCCAATGCTTAGTGAGCTATTTGTTGGTTTCTTTTCCTTCCAGAAACTGTCAAATAGGATGCCTATAGGCTGAGAATTAGGGAACTTGGTTTTCATTCTCTCTCTTCATAAGCTCATTGCATATTTTTGAAAAAACTTCTTCTTTTGGATTCATGTACCCCAACTGTAAATGGCAGGGGCCAAGGCATTGATCAGAAGCAATATAGTACATTTCATAAGTGTATACAAAGTCTCTGGTGCTGAATTTATATCCTAAGCCTGCCCTTTCTGTATGTGTGCCCTTTGCAAGTTAATTAACCTCACTAAACCTCAGTTACTCTGGCTATAAAATGGGAACAATATAACTTCATTCCCTACAGGGTTTTTTATGAGTATTCAGTGAGTTAATACATGGGAAGAGATTAGCATGGTGCCTAGGGTCTGGTGAAGTACTAATTTCCTATTATCAGTATTCTCTTGACGAAGACACTTGTGAATCATATGTATAGACCAGATAATTTCTAAGTACTTTCTTTGGGCTGGGCGTGGTGGCTCATGCCTGTAATTCTAGCACTTTGGGAGGCGGAGATGGGTGGATCATCTGAGTTTAGGAGTTCAACACCAGCCTGACCAACATGGAGAAACCCCATCTCTACTAAAAATACAAAATTACTTGGGTGTGGTGGCGCATGCCTGTAATCCCAGCTATTTGGGAGGCTGAGGCAGGAGAATCACTTGAACCTGGGAAGCAGAGGTTGCTGTGAGCCGAGATCTCAGCATTGAACTCCAGCCTGGGCAACAAGAGTGAAACTCCATGAAACAAACAAACAAACAAACAAACAAACAAAAAACTGGGCGCAGTGGCTCAGGCCTGTAATCCCAGCACTTTGTGAGGCCGAGGCAGGCAGATCACTTGAGGCCAGGAGTTTGAAACCAGCCTGGCTAACATGGCAAAACCCCATCTCTACTAAAAATACAAAAAATTAGCCAGGCGCAGTGGTGGGCGCCTGTAATTCCAGCTACTCGGGAGGCTGAGGCAGGAGAATGGCTTGAACTCGGGAGGCGGAGGTTGCAATGAGCTGAAATCGAGTCATTGCACTTCAGCCTGGGTGACAGAACAAGACTCTGTCTCAGAAAAAAAAAAAAAAAGAAATTTCTTTGATATCTACAAATGGATTCTGTGTGGAGATTTTGAACTCTGAGCCATGAATCTAGTCATAAACTGGGGAAGGGCATTCCAGGAAGAGGAATTGGAATATATAAAAGATAAAAACTGGAGAGCAAGTTATGCATAAAAAGCAAAAACAGTGCTATACACTTGGCGCACTGGGCATCAGAGTTTGGAGTGGAGTCAGAAACTCCTACAAGAGTGAGGGCTCAGCGAGAAGAGAGAGTGAAAACAGGCATGTGCATGGAGAGCCCTAAATGGCAAGTTACAGAGGCAAGACTGAATCCTGAGGCACTGGGAACCAGAAGGGAGTTGTGATCAGGTTTACTTGTAAAGTGAGAAACAGCGATGATGTGTGTATTTGCACAGAGCAGGCACACAGCTAACGAGCTGGTTGGGTTTAGATTTGTGTGTTGACATTGCTTTTATTTAGATTGTATATTGATTTGGGGATTATTTGGGAGGTTGGCTCCAAATGGAGCGATGAGGTATTCTGGGGGCTCTCCCAAAACCACTTCTTGGCACTGCCACTGGTGGGATTCAGAGAGAGGGAAGAGAAACTGAACCTTGGGAGGCCTGCAAAGAGGCTTCTGTGGTAATCCCTGCAGAGATGCTGTGAGCTGGACTAGGGCAGTGGCCATGGGCTTGTAGAGGGACAAGTCCTGATCCATATTGAGGTTGGAAGGATAGACTCTCTAGCCTTGCTGTCAGGCTGGCCTTCACCCTTTGGTTCAAAAATTTGACTGCTACAACATTTGCCCACCCTAGGGCTGCTCTTCTAGGATTAGCACAACATAGAGAGTAATGAACTCAGCTCCCAGGCCTCTGGGCACAACTGCTTGCAGAAGGAGAACAGACATGCAAGGTAGGAGTTTCTCAAACACTCTTCCTTCTCCACCCCTTGATTTCAGGAATGCATAGAGAACCACTGTGGTTTGGATGTGAGACTTGGAGCTCAGCAGCCAAATGAAGTCAGGCTGTCCGTCTGTTCTAAATTTAACTTCTTAACCACGTTTGGACACAGTACCTTGTCTGAGGTTGTTTTCTACTCAAAATGTATAATGTTAGGGTGTGCCAGGGAGGGATGTGGATGATGACCAGCAAAGGGCCTAGGAGAAGAAAATATGAGCAGCCCCTACAGCCAATCTGATTAGCACAGAAACTTCTAACTCTACCCTCTACCCCAAAACCTCATTTGGTCAACAATGCCTGACTATAGACAAGCTGTCTTCTTTAAACATAATTCAGCAAAATTACAATTTTAGACTTTCTATGTATAGGCATGATTCAGTATTCTTTTTCTTAACTTGTTTTAGAAGCATAAAATTTGGAAAATATTAATAATTGCTATTTTAGACATTTCCCATGTACAAGGTATTGGATGAAACATTCTCTGTTTGTTATCTCATTTAACCCTCATGATAACCCTATGAACTAAATACTATTATTAGCTTCCTTCTAATGATGGGAAAAAAATTAGAGCAATTACACAGCTTTGCTAGGGTCTCATAGCTAGCAAGTAAAAGAGTCTAGACTTGAATTCAATATTATACCAAACTGAAGAGTGCTGCATACATTCCTTAGTGCATGAACCACTTGACACAGCCTACTACCTATACAGAGGTAAGTTATTGTCATCCCTATAGAGAGACTGGGGGAAGAGACAGAGAAGCTAAATAATTGCAAGTCAAACAGTGAGCGGAAAAGCACCACATTGGAACCAGAATAAACAGCCAGTGTGCTGTCCACTAAAAAATAAACAAAAAAACAAAAACCTTTATTTTGAACTACTTATAGTAGTCTCAGTGAAGAAAAGTTGCAAAAATAGAACAGAATTTCCATATATGTTTTACCTAACCTCCTCTAATATTAACATCTTACATAACCATAGTGCAAAGATCAAAACGAGGAAATTAACATTGGTACAATACTAATAACGAAACTAAAGACTTTACTGAAATTTCACCAGTTTTTCCATTAACGTTCTTTTTGTGTTTCAGCATCCTATACAGGGTTCCACATTACATTTAGTTTTTGTTTCTCCTTAGTTTCCTACAGACTCTAACAGTTCTTCTCTCCTTTTTTGTCTTTCATGATCTTGAGACTTTTGAAGAGTATCAGTAAGTTATTTTGTAGAATATCCCTCAATTTGACCAGTGTTTTCATGTGATTGTAATAAGGCTGTGTATTTTTGGCAAGAATACCATGGAAAAGACATTCAACCATTCCTAGTGCATCAGATCACTGGGTTTATGATGTTTACGTGTCTTATTATTAGAGATGTACTCTTGGATCACTTGGTGAAAGTGGTTTCTTCTGGTTTTTTTCCACTATAAAGTTTCAAATCTCCTCCCCATCTCCACCATAGTGAGCAAATATCTTGGGGGAGATACTTTAAGACTATACACAACCTGTTTCTCTTTTTTTTCCCTCAAATTGTGCAGCTTTGGCCATTACGAACGTTTTCAGGTTTTCTTCCATCTATTCTATATCACAATACTCCTCAACTGTCTTTTCATTAATTCCAGCAGAAGCCTCAAGCAGAAACAGAGACAATTTCTTTGTTACTCCTTTTCTCTTATTTCTTACTTTCATCTTTTATATATATATATATATAAAGTCTTTTAGTTGCAGTTCCAAAATATCTCTCCAATCTCCTGTCATGATCTCTTCCTAGTTTGGACTGCATCATTTTTCATCTGAACCACTATGACACGTTGGTCTCGTTTTCCACTTTCATCCTACTAACCCCTTTTCCACAGTGTGGATGATATAATGTTCTGAAAATATGAAGATCAGATTCCCCTCCTTCAAGGTGCCTGCTTGCTGTCAAGAAGATAATGAGTGTTCCTTTGCCTGACTTGCAAGACCACCTGTGACTGGCCACAATCAACTTCTTTAGTCCCACCTACTGTTCCTTCCTCTGTCTCGTGCTCCTGCCCCTAGGTCTTGATCTTCCCCACAATATACTATACTGTTTCATTTTTTTATACCTTCATACATGCTATTGATTTTGCTTAGCCTGCCTTTAATCTTGAAAAACAGACTTTAAGTTGACATTAATCAGTAGTGCTTACTGATTTAGTTTCCTCAGTTAGTGCTTTCTCTATTATTTTTGTAGATAACTTAATATCTCAGCTCAGAGCTGGTTGCAGTTGATAGGACCGATGAAGGAGTTCCTCACTTACTCAAAGGAGCCTCGATTATTTTCTAAACGTTTTGAGCACCTAATTTACATCTTCTGGAGAAGGGAGTAGGAGGTTTCATGGAAAATTCTATGTATTCTATTTGAGTTCCAACCTAGTGGCAGAGCCAGCAGAAGTGTTGACTATGATGGAAGGTAAATAAATTCATCTTTTGTGAGTTGATTGCCTCTTCTGGGCAACACCATCATCACGGTCATTATTACCTCACCATTATCACCACTGTCTCGCCATCACCACCAAGACCAGAAACTCAACACTCCCACAGACATGATCACCATTATGAGTACAACTTGCACTATCATTATGACTATTGTCACCACACCATCAAATCCAGAACCAAAACTAAATGACTATCACGTCACCACTACAATCACTGACAGCACCAGTACCCATCACACCACTAAACCACCAATAATTAGACTTTATTTAATACCCAACAAGTGTGCTAAGCTCCTCACATAGGTTGACTAATTTACCTTTCATTCTTAACATACATATTTTATGAATGAAGAAATGGAAACTGATAAATAAAGCAATTTTCACAAGATTACTCAGTTGATAAGTGCTGGGAAAAATAGAACCAATAGATGTAAGTGCTGAGTGAATTTAGATTTCTGCAAATTCAACTCTCATATTATACAATTGGAAAGAAATTGAATGCACAAGAGGCGAGGAATGGCCCAAATTACTCCTGACTCTTAAACTAGAACCATGTTAATTGTGCCACACAGATCCATTCTCCCTTCTGTGCTTTTGTGTTATCACTAGACTATTCCTATTGTACAATTTTTTTTACTTCCTATACATGCATGTATTGAACACAATAATCAATCAAAAGAAAATGAACACAGAAAAAGACATAAACTTTAACAAGTGATTTTCCTTCTTCCCCAAACTAAACTTGACAATAAGTAAATTTATCTTATCCACTTAATTTAACCCCATTAACACTGCATGAATTTAGTATGCTGTCTCACAATGAACATGAAAGCTTCATTTAGTTGCCCAGACCAGAGCTTGCCAGCCAAAAAAGAATAATTTTGGAATAATGAGTAGGGAGAAAAGGTAGAGTTTTCTGATGTTATGTGAGCAGATGGAGAGGCAATGAAGCAGAGCAGTGAAGAAAGGCAGTGCCAGAGGGCAGGGGTAGATCCAGAGAGTCCTCTTTAATCTCAGTGGTGGGAAAAGGTTTGGGCTTGAGTGACACGGATTAGTTTCATATTTGAGGGATGAAATGGTTTACAGCTTCTGAATCGTTTCCTTCCTCAGGTGAAGCACTGCCAGGTCTATGCGAGGAGGAAACAAAGCTTCCACAAATTGAAACGAGTTTAGAACCAGGGCTTCCAGAATTGGATGGGGAGTGTGGGTTGGCCACAAAGCCTCTGGCTGGGTCTCTGAGACATTCTTCTGGGCAGGTTATGACACTCTGACAACATCTGACCCCTCTTCCTTCTGTAAGCTCTAGGCCATGCTTGCCATGTCCTGTACTCAGCCTTTCTAACATGCTTATCCTCTGGACAGTGAAGTCCCAATTGAGGCTAATGTCAAGATGCAATTGTCTGCTCTGGCTTCACTGTGGACACATGGTCTACCTTGTAGTGATACTTTATTTTCAGATTCCCATTAGAATATTACTGGGTGTAGGAGGCAGCAGAAAGGCAGACATGAAGACAGAAGCTAAGACCTGGTTTCAAAACTTATATGGAATTAAGGAAACGAGAATCTACACACAAGGCCTTATATTGATTATGCATCTTATCAAGAGTTGTAGTTATTCATAGCTTGATCAGCTGCACTTATGACTCTTTGATCCCTGTTTGTACATCCAACTTCAACATCTTTTCCAGGAAACTTTACTGCTTCCTCATCTTGCCATCACCTATAAAATCCTGCCTCAGTCTTTTGGCTTTCGTCAAACTTAGTACTGAATATTGAATCTGTTATTCAGATAGTCAAAAAATATTTTTGTGAATCTGCTATTCCACTAACAGAGGAAGGAAGGAAGGAAGGAAGGAAGGAAGGAAGGAAGGAAGGAAGGAAGGAAAGGAGAGGAGAAAAAGAGGGAGAGAGACAGGGAGGGAGAGAGAAAAGGAGGGAGGGAAGAAGGAAGAGTGGCTCATGGTTTGCTGCTCCAATGAAATTATAATCAAAAGGAGAAGGCAGAGGGTAATAAACAATTTCAAAAAATTAGGATGTCCCAAGCACTGTGAAAGAGGAGCACAGAAAGATTTTTACTTGGGGACCTTGGTTGGTTGGAGAAGTCAGGATGGAATTTTTTGTGAAGTTACATTTAAACTGAGAGATGAATAATGAGTAGACTTCAGCCAGAATTTTTTTTAAAAAAGCTCCTTCTAGGGAGAGAAAAAAATGTGATAAAGCCCAACATTATTGTAATGGAAGAGAACACCAGAGGAACTTCAGCTATGGTTTTAGGAAATGTCAGAGTGGAAATAGGGGGTATACTGGGAGTTGAGGCAGGACAGGTAAGCAAGGGACAGACTGTGCAAGACTTTACAGGCTGGGTAAAGAATGTTAGACTCTAATCTAGTGATACAGTTGTGTTTATGGATCCAGCGTTTAGTAGAACCTTGTACAAAGCAACTTCTCAATAAATGCAAAGTTAAATGTGCTGTGTGAAGAGTAGTTGATCCAGAAAAATTCACTGAAGTATTGCACTTTGTTCATTTCTCACCCAGCTTGCTCTAAATGTATTACAGAAAATAGGAACTTCACGTTCCTAACTCTTAGTGTTCTCATCTGTTAAATGGAGTACTATGATAGTCACATGAGGTGTATGCAAAATGCATCTAGCTCCTAATATGTGCTGAGTAAAAGTTTTTAAACTTTGCCTCCCTTCCTTGCTTTTCAATTTAGATAATCATAGAGCCTGTCTTATAAAGTAATGTATATGTTAGATAAGGAATACACATCAGAAGCTCCACAGACAGAATGTCTAAATTAAATAGCAATATTACAAATAATTATATGCATTCTGTGACCTCTCATTTGCAAAGCATACTGATGTCAGGAGGCTGAGACTCAGAAAGTTGAAGTAATTCACCTAGTCACTCAGCTGCTTAGTGATAACACTGAGAGAAGAACCAAGGTCCCTTTTCTGTCTAAACCTCTTCCTCTCTGATCCCTCCCCATCTCCAACTTCTTATCTCCTATCCTCCTCCATCCCTACCATTCATACCAATGCTTAGTTCCCATTTTGCCCCTAAATATATGACCCAAGGTTAGTCATACGGGTGTTTGTGTGTGTGTCTGTGTTTGTGCATGCCTGTTATGTCTTCTATAAAGTAAGGACAAGAATAATCATTCATGTGTTCTCTCCATAGACTGACTAAGGTGAACACAGGAAACAAACAAATGAGAGAATAAACTAGACTCTCAGTCCATTGTGAACCCATATGTAGGTATGCTTGTGGACTTTGCACTATATAGTCCTAGAGAAAATGGAGACAAGTGGAAGGATGAGAAGGAACATTCATTAAAACCTCAGGGGAACATCAAGTTTTTTCACTTATGTATAGAAAAATAATAAAAGAATAACCTGGAGCCTCAATAGTGGTTTGGATTAAAGTCGCACTCCAAATGTTTCAATCCTAAAGGCCTCTTTCAATGTAAACTTTTGTCTCTATTGGTTCATAAAATCTGACTTTCTTCATATCCAATTCTTCAGCAAATTATTCTGATTTTTATCCTTTGAATACCTCTCATATCAGTTTTTCTTCTCTTCATCCATTTGCTGTGGTCATGAGCCAAACTCTTACTACCTTACCTATGTCTCTCCACTTCTTGTTCTTTTTATTTATTTTTAATATATTTAGGGGGTACATGTGCAGGTTTCCTACATGCATATATTGGGTACTGGGAAAGTCTGGGTTTTTAGTGTACCCATCATCTGTATAGTGAATATTATACCCAAAAGGTAGTTTTTCAACCCTCATCCCTTTCCCATATTCCTCCCTTTTGTATATTTCAATGTCTATTATTCCACTCTATATATCCATGTGTACCCACTGTTTAGCTCCCACTTATAAGTGAGAACATGTGGTATTTGACTTTCTGTTTCTGAGTTATTTAACTGAGGATAATGGCCTCCAATTCCATCTATGTTGCTGCAAAAGACATGCTTTCTTTCTTTATGTCTGAGCAGTATCCCATGGTACATATACCACATTTTCATTATTCAGTCCTCTCCTGATGGACACTTAGGCTGTTGATTCCATATCTTTGCTATTGTAAATAGTGCTGCAATAAACAAACAAATGCAGGTGTCTTTTTTACGTAATGATTTATTTCCCTTTAGTCATATACCCAGTACTAGATTGAATGGTAGTTCTATTTTAGCTCTCTGAGAAATCTCTATACTGTTTTCCATAAAGGCTGTACTACTTTACATTCCCACCAACAATGTATAAGCATTCCCTTGTCTTTGTATGCTTGCTAAAATCTGTGGTTTTTAGACTTTTTATTTACAGTCATTCTGACTGGTGCAAGCTGGTATCTCATTGTGGTTTTAATTTGCATTTCTCTGATGATTAATGATGTTGAGTATGTTTTCTTATGCTGGTTTGCCGCTTGTATGTCTTGTTTTGAAAATGTCTGTTCATGTCTTTTGCCCACTTTTTAATAGAGTTATTTGTTCTTTTCTTGTCGAATTGTTTGAGGTCCTTGTAGATTCTGGATATTAGCCCTTCACTGGGTGTATAGTTTGCAAATATTTTTTCCCATTCTGTAGCACGTCTATTTACTTTGTTGATTGTTTCTTTTGCTGTGCAGAAGCTCTTTTATTTAATTAAGTCCCATTTGTCTATTTTTGTTCTTGTTGTGTTTGCTTTTGAGAACTTGGTTATAATTTTTTTTTGCCAAGGCCAATGTCCAGAAGAGTATTTTCTATGTTTTCTTTTAGGATTTTTATAGATTCAGGTCTGATGTTTAGGTCCACCTCTTGTTTTTTCTGTCTTAATTTCATGCTATACTTTGCCAGATGAATCTTTTTATATCCCAGTTCTGGTCAAGTCTCAATCAAAATTAGTCCATCCTTTCCAAGCAACTATAGAAGAGATTATAAATTCCCAGGTTTGAGATTCCAGGTCCTTCAAACTTCCCCTGGTTTTCTCTGCCAAATTTATGCCCTGAAATCCTTTACTTGGTCACTTGCACTTGAACCAAATGACTGCCTTTGTTTTCTGTCACTATTCTTTTGAGTTTCCTTTGCTGGAATCCTCCTTGTTTCCATACTCAAACTATGCTTGTTTACATCTTCAGCTCAAATGTATGCTCTTGCATGAAGATCCCCCATGATCTCCAACCTCACTGTAGAACATGGCACTTCAAATTTTCAGGCAGAAATGTCCTCCAGAGTTTTTGGATTCCATTCTCCTTTTCTTTTCTCCTGCAAAACATTGGTTTATTCAATTATTTAAAGCATTAATTTGTGGTGGCTATGTTTCATTTCTCACATTATCTCCCAGTGCCTAGCATGGTGCTTCACACACAAAAGCCTAATAAACCTCCTTGGAATAAATTGGTTATTCTGAGAATTTCAGCAAAGAGAAAGTTTGTCAAAAGTGTTGAAGGTAGGTCTGATAGAAACAAAAATAATCCCTGAATAATGGTTAATTCATAAAGTAATTTATATGGAGAAAAGACAAACCCAGAACAGTTTTTTCTCTTAATGTTTATCTTTGAAGGCCTCACGTGCATTACTGTTATGAGTGTCTTGGTCTTGCTCAAAATGGTTTTGTTTTTTCTTCTTTTCCCTGGCCCTCCCCCACCTCCTTTTCTTTTTACAATGTTCTTAAAAAGTTGAGAATGGTTTATCTTAGCATTTGTAAGTTTATTTGTGGATGCAATTGTGAAGCTCATCATGTCAGTTTTATGAGAAGTCTGAGTCCATTGTCCTTAGAAAACGAAAATGATTAACATTGATTTGTTTTGTTACCCAATTGTTTAAATTATAATAACTCTCCATCAGGGTTTTTTAAGTACAGCTGTGTTTATGGATTAAGATCTACTGACTCAAATATTTACAGTGTTCCAAAAATTATGAGAACATACAGTGTCAGGAATTTTCCATAGGCTGCTCCGTTGGGCTGGAGTGGATTTCTATTCAACTTGAAGAGAAGGCTTTAGGACAGTTTCAAAGGGCATCTACAGGTCTATGTGATTGCATCTCCAGACAGGCCCCAAATGAAATAGCTCTGAAGAAGGAAAACATTGGCTAAAATGGCCGTATTAACATGTAATCCTTGGCTATTCTAAAGGAACTGACATAGAAGGCTTGAGGCCATAAGATTATGAAGGACAGACCCTCCCGGCTTATAAAATCTAGCCTGTTGCTGTCACTAAACTTTCTCTATGTTGCTTAAGGATGCCTTTGACTTGACATATTTGAAGTGCAACTGGCCTGGCATGGAAACAGCTCCATCATTGTCTAGTTCTATGATTGCACAAAGTATTTCACCTTTCTGGGCCTTTTGTTCTTGTCTACAAAATGAAGGTAGTAGGGAGGGCAAAATAATATAGCGTGATATTCTGTATGTACAGATGTTCAGTGAACACTCGTTGACTTCCTTCTTCTTTAAGCCAGATTCTGCCCTTGGAAACACAGACCTATAATTGGTATTTTTCCCAGAAGAAGCTTATAAAATGGTAGGAATGATACTGTCTTAGGGATATGAAAGTCTGAGTTTCAGCTTCTCTGTGCAATCTCCTTACCACGGACCTTAATTAATCCACTGTTCCCTCTCTTGATCATGTCTCTGTTTACTCCTTGGGATCATCTGTTGGCTTCCTCATGGACTATGCCTTATTCGACTTTATGCTGTGACAGAGAGCCAAGTTCATGATAAAACCTAAAATGTGTTTTTGAAGAAATAGAAGGATGGAAGAAAGTAGAGGAGGAGAAAAATGGGAGAGAAGAAAGTGGATGAAAAAAAAATGAAGAAAGAAATCTACAAATCCTGAATAAGCAAACTTGTCCTACCTAATTCATATAAATAGGTAGAAGACTAATAAAACACACACACACACTATGCTGAATGATAAAATTACAAGAATAACCTACTAACCTAATACATCTCCACAGAGCTTTATAGTTCACAAAGTTCTTTCACACCCATTATCTAATTTGATAATTCCTGCAAAGTCCCTTGAACTAGATTGAGCAGGGATAATCACCCTCACTTATTGGGTGATCAGACTGATACTCAGAGCATTGAAATTATTCACCCAAGTTTATACAGGTAAATGGTGAGTTGAACTAAAACTCCTATTTTATAACTTGAAATGCAGAAATAATACACCGTGCAAGTTTAGATGTACTTTCAGATTTCAGAAAAAGAAAATATAATTTTTAACTAAAGTAATGAAAAGAAGACAGTGAGCTAATTCAATAAACCAGCCATCAAGGTATTAATTGTTCAGAAAGGGAAATAAGTTCACATAAGAATTGCAAAAGTAATTGGCAGAATACAGTGTTGTTCTAAAACACTAGCCAAATTCCAATAATGATTACTGTTTGTGGTATTTTGATAGAAGGTATAGAACAGGCATTTGAGGTCAGATAAACCTGCTTTTCAGTACCAGGTCAGCTACTTGTCTATTCTGTGATGCCAAGTCATGTAAACTGTTTGAGTGTCAGTTTTTAAATTTGTAAATGGGACTAATAATGCCTGCCTCACAGAGCAGTTATGACACTTAAATATAATAATCGATGGAAAGCATAATATATGTTAATAACATGTCCTTAGTAAGGGAGAGATGCAAATTAACTTTGGGAAGCTGTTTGTACTCCTGGGGGGAAATCAGATTTTCTTCTGTCATGCTGTTATTCTAGGTGAAAACCATACCTTGTCCTGGCATTCTCTCCATAGCATATAACAACAAGTATAATCCAAGGCAATCTACCTAACAACAGATATAATCCCTAAGAATGCTGAAACATGAGTAATTCCCCTGCATGGGAACATTCTGTGCCTGGCAATGGGAAAGGGTTTAGAAGGTAGCAATGGAGGTTTGTTCAAACTCTGCTTGCACTAAGGACCTCATCTTCCTGGAGACACTCTTCCCTAGTAGTTCCAACTAATATCCTAACGCCTGGCTTTGACCACCTTTTGTGTCAACCTCTGTCTGACTCTGGCTTCTTTGTGACAGTGTAACTCATCTGCAAAAGTTTTTGTTCATTAATTTATTGCTTCAGTCAGTTATATATTTAGCAAAAACATCTTTACTGCTACCATGCACCTGTTTCCATGCTGATTCTGAAACTCAATTATGCTAAATCTTCACTCTAACAGCTATGACCTTAAAGACAGCCTGGTAAAGGAAAGTTTGCACTCTCAAGGAAAAGAGATTTTGATCTTAATTCTCCTTAGCATCATGAATTTGGGAATAATAAGTTACTTTGTAGCAGGTGCTATTCCCCCTGCTTTTCCTTGCATCAATTAACTTACTGAAATATTATTGCAATCCTATGAGGTAGCACTCTTATAATCACCAAGTTAAACTAAAAGACTCATATGAAGTTGTTCTTGATATAATTACATAAAATATCAGACACATTTAATCACAGTTGACAAAATGTGATAGAGAAGGAAAACTGAAATAGAATTTGGAAGATGAAAATCAAAATTTCAAACCTTCTCATCTAGCAGAATGTTGGGCCCTAGTCAGGCAATAGAGTTATGGCAGGCAGAATAAAGATATCCATCCTCTAATCCTTGAAACCTGTGAATATGTTACATTACATGGTAATATGATTTGACTCTGTGTCCTTACCCTAATCTCATCTCAAATTGTAATCCCCATAATTCCCATGTGTCGAAGGAGGGACTAGGTCAGGGTGATTAGATCATGTGAGTGGTTTTCCCTATGCTAGTCTCATGATAGTGAGTGAGTTCTCACGAGATCTCATGGTTTTATAGGGCAGTTTTCCCTGATCTTGCACACTCTTCTCTCTCCTGCCTCTATGTGACGAAGGTCCTTTCTACCCCTTCACCTTCCACCATGATTGTAAGTTTCCTGAGGCCTCCTCAGCCATGTGGAACTGTGAGTCAATTAATCCTCTTTCCTTTATAATCACCCAGTCTCAGGTAGTATCTTTAGAGCAGTGTGAAAACAGACTATTACACCTGATGAAGGAGATTTGGCAGATATGGTTCAGATTTTAAGGTAGGGAGATTGTCCTGGTTTATTTGGGTTGGTCCCAATCACATGAGCTCTTAAAAGCAGAGAACTTTCTTCACCTGAATGTAGGAGAGTTAGAGAGATTCCAGGCATGAGAATGATCCAACACATCATTGCTGGCTTTGGGATGGAGGGGCCCACGTACAAGGACTAGAAAAACAATACTGCATTGTTTGGTAAATACAGGGATTAATAAATGGATAGCTATGGGATAAATCAAACATAGTAAGATGCTAATATAGCATCTAGGAAGTAAGCATATGTGTTTTCACTGTAGTTTTTACAAGTATCCTTTATGGTTGAAATGTTTATAGTAAAATATTAGAAAAAATACTGTTTCATCCTTGTTTGAGTATTTACTATGATAGGGTAGTCATTATCTCACAAGACAGTCCATATTATTGTCCATCAGTTCTTGATGTCAGAATTGTTTTCAGGATACAAATATTTTGCTTCCCTTCCACCCAGTGGTCCTCATTTCAGCCTTGGGGGTCCATAGAGAAAGTCTATTCCCCTAATCCTTCAGAAAACCGCTGAGAGTGGTATAAGAAACATGGCTGTAGGGGGTTCAAGACCTGGCTTTGCCCCTAGTGCTCCACTCTTAAAGTGTGGTCCTCTCACCAGCAGCAACATAGACATGCAGAATTCCAGGCTGCATCCCAGACCTACTAAAGCAGAATCTGCAATTTAACAAAATCCCCATGTGACTTATTTGCAAGTTGATGTTTGAAGAATGAGATGGGATACCAAGGCAAAAAAAAAAAAAAAAACCAACCAACCAACAAACAGAAAAACAAAACTAGATGGAATTTCACTCTGAAAGCAGCATCAGGGGGTGTATTACTTTGTTCTCATGCTGCTGATAAAGACATACCAGAGATTGGGTAATTTATAAAGAAAAAGAGGTTTAATGGACTCACAGTTCTATGTGGCTAGGGAGGCCTCATAATCATGGCAGAAGGCAAAAAGCATGTCTTACATGGTGACATAAAAGAACGAATTTGTGCAGGGAAACTCCCCTTTATAAAACCATCAGATCTCATGAGACTTACCACTATCATAAGAACAGCACAAGAAAGACCTACCCTCATGATTCAATTGTCTCCCACTGGGTTCCTCCCACAACACGTGGGAATTATGGAGCTACAATTCAAGATGAGATTTGAGTGCGGACACAGCCAAACCATATGAAGGATAGAGTGAATTCAACAGTATAGAAACGTAGAAGAGAGAGTTTCTAGAAGTAGATTACTTGAGTGAGTGTGATGAGGAATAAGGGGGAGCTAAAGATCATCCAGACATTTATAGACTGGGTGGCTAAGAGGATCTGGACTCAAAGTAGCCACAGCTTTTGCTGCTTTAGCTGACGTCAATTCAATGCCAAACTTAGAGTAGCATGGCAGTCCTTAGCTGCTGTACTTCTTGAGCTTTCTTTGATATTCCCTCCAGGTATAAAACCTGTTTGCCTCAGTTCAGTGCTTCTATTAGCAATATTCTTAGGGCTCTCTCTGTCATAGGTTTGTCCTTGTTTTGCTTACTCAGAGGCACTTTCTGAAAGAATAATACAGCCTCCCTTCCATTTCCTGCCTCCTCCTTCCAATTACATAAGGACAGCCATGAGTGTTTTAAGCATTAAAAAATAGTATAGATCAATTTGTCAATATTTCTAAATGAGGCTTTGCATGACAGAATGTCTACTCAGGGACTAGAGCTCTGCTTTCTTGATACTGATGACCTTAGTTACTGGGATTTCCTGAAGGGTCTTTTATTTTGTTGCTGTTCTAATGAATACACAATAGCATTTTCAACCCAGAGCAAATGTCCAAGAACACCTTCCATCCTCACCCTTCATGAACCCTTCACTGGTTTTGCAACTTCTATTAACTCTAATGGTCTTTACTGGTGGTAAATTGTGTCTCTGAGCATGCTGGTAGCTCACCTAATTGGGTCTACCTTATTGTGACTTGAAATAGCACCAAGGAATGGGGTGTCCTTGGACTGAGAACCTGATTATTTCATCCTTCAAGGTTCAGCTTAGATAAACATATGTTTAGTGAAGTTCTCATTAACTTCCCTACCTGCCTCTAAATGTGGCTCAGACAGGTAGTTGCCTCCTAGTTGATAAGGATACTGTTTACTATATACTCACGTCTGCTTTTTTTTTTTTTTCTTTTGGAGACAGAGTGTCATTCTGTTACCCAGACCAGACTGCAGTGGCTTGATAATAGCTCACTGCAGCCTGAAACTCCTAGGCTCTAGTGATCATCCTGTCTCGGCCTCCTGAGAAGCTAGGACTGCAGGTGTGCACCACCACACAGGGATAATTTTTCTTTTTTCTTTTTTCAGAGATGTAGTCTTGCTTTGTTGCCCAGGGAGGAGTGCAGTGGCATGACAATATCTCACTGCAGCCTCAAACTCCTGGCCTCAAACAGTCTTCTCTTCTTGGCTTCCCAAAGTGCTGGGATTACAGGTGTAAGCCACCACACACAGCCCATGTTTCTGCTTTAATCATAGAGGGAAGAAATATATAGACTAACCTAAGAGCTAGCATGAAAATTCCTCCCAGAGTGGGAAATGTTTTGTCTATCAAAGTACCTTGATTAGCTGCTTTTGATGAAAGATGAGACACTTAGGGCATGGTCAGAGTCAGGAAATTAAATGATTTTTGTTTTCAGCACTAAAAAATCAGTACAGTTGAGGCATAGAAGAGAACAGAGAAGTAAGGGGAAATTGAACAACAATGGCGAGGGACTGGAGACTGAATCCCAGGCACATTTGAAATTTAAAACTTGAGCCCAGGTCATTTGATTACCCAGTAAGTAATTAATGGCACAGTTACAGTCTATCTACCACTTTCTAGAGAAAAACATGCATGGGCAGTCTTCATAGAAATGGCACTGTGAACCTGTAGACACATTTAGAAACACAAAGATATCTCACTTATTTGGAGATTACTATTTCCAGCACAGCCTGTGACCTAGGAGTAGGCAGTGAAATGAGAGGATATAAAATAACCCCCAATAGTAATGCATAGCTCGCATTTATGAAGCTTGCTAGTCACCAGGCACTTTGTAAAGAGTTTTTCTCATACATGATGTGCCTAACATTTGCAAAGATAGCGTGCATATTATGCACGTTTCCAATTTTTCTGGTAGAAAAACTGAGACTTGGAAAGGTTAAATGGATGCCAAGGTCTATGAGTTAGAATATGACGGACTAGCACTAGAACTCTAATTCCAAAAAGCCTGCTATTTACCAAATATTTTCAACCCAAGGCTTCTTCCTATGGAGAACTAAACATGCCTACTAAACCAAGTTTTGAATTTTAGTCATGAAATAGCCCCTTAAGTTCCAGAGTACAGCTCATTTACTCTTTTTTAATACGATAACTTAATGATACCTGGTTACCTAGTTGACACATTAAAAACTATAAATTTAATAAGTCATAGTGATGAGGGAATCCAAGTGGTAGGCCTGTGGACAACGTCAGTGAGTATTGGAAAATTAAATGAGAGAGGACACAAAAGAACAAAAACAAAACAAAACATGGAATTCAAACAAACAGAAACAGTCAGTGTGAGAAAATTGAATGTTTGTTAAATTCAGCGAAATTGTCACTATATTCTGGTCCAGAACGTCACTGTGAAGAGTGACAACTCTGGGTTAAAAAGAAATTATGTTATAGTTCCCATTTTGAAGTAATAAGACAGAATAAAATATACTTCAGGGGAAAATAATCTAATTTGAATGACTAAAATTTGCACTGGTGCAGTAAATGGCTTTAGCTTATGGAGAGAAGATATTTTGGTACCCACCCTGGCCTTGCACATACATGTGAGTTCTGTGTCCTGGAGTTTCACCACTTTGAGTCATATTTACTAGTCTCTACAGTAGGAAAACTAATTATTTCTCAGGGTCCTTGTGAAGAGGAAAATAGATGACGTGTATAACACACTCGACACATAGATTATGTTCCATATAGTTGTATTAAATCATGTTGAAAAGTCATTTTTTGCGCCCAAACGGGAATGTTCTGGCAATTGTAAAGACTTTCCAACATGGTGCAGGTCTTGCCTGAAAATAGCATGTGCATGGAATATTCACTTATCATTAGGAGGAGAAAACAGAGAGGGACTTTCCCATTCCTGTGTTATCTATTTCCACTTTGTGGAGAAAGCCATAACGTGTCAGATACACTAACTCTTGTTCTTCATATTCCAGCCAGCATAGCCCATGAGACAGAAATAGCATTCATCGAAAGCCGCAATTACCTCATTCCACTGGCCCGTTTGTGTGAGATGTGCCTTGCCTCACAGTGACTGCATGGGGCCAAAAGTCCAGCAAACAGAGCTGCTGCTTGTCCAAGAAATGGCCCTGCAAACAGGAGAGGACAACATGTTCCCTGAGCAGATTGGGACCCTTGGCTGTTTCACGAGTGTTTTGTTTTTCAGGCCAGAAACAGTGTCTGAAAACTCCTGGGGATTTCCCAAGCCCCATTCGTCAGGCGGCCAGGCTTCCTCTGACATCATCTCTGAGTGATGGGGTGCAGAGAGGGGGTCACGCACAAGGCAGTCCAGGGGAAGCTTTAGCACGATTGTGGGAAATCAAACAGCTAGTCCTAGAGTGATCAGAAAAACAAGGAGAGCTTTCTGAAAACAGTGTCTGGCACATTATGGACATTCAAGAAGCAGGTCTTGAATGAAACACTGGGAAATGTAATGACTGGAATCTCAACTTATGTGGTCAGTATATGGCACAGATGAGATTTCAACTAGGGTGACCAAATATTCTTCTTTTCCCAGGACTAAGAACTTTCTATGGATGTGGGAATTTGTGTGCTAACTTTGGGAAAATCCTGGGAAAATTGGGATGAGTTTGTCACCTTAATTTCAATCCAGGTGTGTCCTGGCTTCAAAGCTGATGCCTTTAATCATAAAGCAAAAATCTGTCTTCAAGGACACTTGAGTTTAACAAAAAACAAAACAAAACACAGGAATAGACAACTATCATATAAACTGAAAGAGTATACTTGCTTGAAGAAAGGAGTTACCAGCTTAGCCAACTGTTCACCAATTACCACCACTTCTTGCTAAGAGCACTCTCATTTGTTTAGAAAATCCTCCCATTAAACATGTATTTCAACGAGCCCAGTCATGGAAATTGCATTCTCCTTGCCAATGAATGGTTTAGGAATGAGCATGTAACATAATTTTGGTCAATGAAACATGTGGGGAGGTCTGATAGGCAGATTCTTGGAAAGGTTTTCATGTTCTTCAAAAGAAACCAACAAAAGCTTCCATCATCCACTGGACATTTTTATATCAGTACGAGACACTTGTAACTGGGTGGCTGTTTTAGATTTACCAAGGGAACTAAAGCTGGATTAGAAGATGGGGAAGGTGGAAAGACTGTGAGTCTTTTATGACACTGCTGAGCTGTTAAATTAATTGGGCTTGCAGTCATTTCACCTCCAGACTTGTGAGATAATACATTGTCTTTATTATTGAAGCAATTTGAGACAAGGAATTCTAAAGGCAGTCAATAACATCCTAGTCAATAAAGTATCCAAAAGGTAATAGGACATCAGAGGAAGGAGAGATGCTCATTAGATGATACCATCAGGGAAGGTTTCATGAAGGATCTACCATGTGAATCTTGCTGTGGAAGAAGGGTAGACATTTAACAGACAAAATCAGACATAGGAAACAACACTAGAAAAACTACAAAAGATGTAGAGCTCTGGGTATAGCTGGAGGAAAGCAAGGAATCAAATTTGGCTAAAGCTAGGGTTTACAAGAGTGATTAATTGAACAGAAAGCAGGAAATGTTCTCAAGGAACAGAACATAAAAAGTTTTGAATTCCAGGCTAAGCAAACTACAATTTCCTCATAGATGGCAGAGAGTCACTGAGGATGATTGGCTAGGATGTCACCCTTCCTCTTCAGAGAACTACTATTAGCCACTGTTATCTCTCCTTTATTTGAACTCACTTCACATTTAGAGCCATAGTTCTCAGCTTTAGAAACATATTAGAATCACCAGAAGAGTATATGAACGTGTGTGATTCTAATATGGTGATTGTAATATGACTTGGTTCATACACACACCCTTCGGATGATATATATATAGGGCATGAGCCTCTGCTCTGAAGAGAGAGGCCAGGATTTTTATTATTTTTATTTTTTTGCTCTCTGTTAAGCTCTCAGGTGACTTTGAAATGCAATTATGCTTGAGACCCATAGACATGGTCATCTATAATTTTGAATATTTTAACCTTACTTATATGGAAAGTCTCCCATAGTGTCAATCTAGAAAACATATCAGAGATTTTCTAAGCAAACACCTTCAATTTTATCTCTAAAATAATGCAAATGCATTGTAAACTCTATAGGGCCATGCAAATGTACTAACTCTTATCACCATCACCATTATCATTATAATTGATGATCAAAGAAAACATATAGAAGTTAAATAATTTATTCAAAGCCAACCTGCACATTAGCATCAGCTCTGGGGCTGAAAACAAAGTTTCGGCATCACTTATCTAGTATTCTTTCAATTAAGCCAAGTTGCCAATATTTCAGTAATGCATATTTCCCCAAATATTCTGCAACTACTTTTTGTGGAAAACATACGTTATATTTATTTTGATCTCCCATAATCCCAGCTATAGTCTTCCTGGATAACTGACTTCTATATGATTAATTAAATCTCACTTTTCCAGTGGTTCTAAAACATGAACATACATCAGAATTACCTGAACCTGTGTAAAAATACATATTTTGTGGCCAACTCTAGAATTTATGATTCAATAAGTCTGAAGTAGTGATTCTGGTGATTCATACTTGTAAAACATTTTTTACATAAGGTCTATCCTACTTGGAATCACACTTTGAGAGATACTACATTAGTCCAACTCCATAGGTGAAATTTTTGTCTAAAAAAGTCATTTTTTAGTCAAGTAAAATGGATTTATATCCTGGACCTGGCACTTTTTAACTATAACTTGAGAGAATTACCTTCTCTAATGCAGTCTCAGTTTGCAAATATATAAATGGGGCTGGTAATAAATACCTGAAATATCTACTACGGGCAGCACAATGTGCCTGGTATAGTGTTTGGCATGTGAAACGACCCATGCAACTGTCCATTTTCCAGCTCGCTTTCCCTGTGCATCCTCTTTCCCCATAAAGAGAGATATTCTCTGGCTCCAGTTGGAGATTCATGGCTCTTCTTCTAGCTGGCTCTCCTTCAGTGAGCTTGAGTTTACACTTCTACCACCAAATTACTAAAACGCATATGGAGCATATTTCTAGGAAATGTTATGCAAATCATTTCAAAGGGGGAAAATATGATAGGCAAATTATGTCAATATAATCCTCAAAGTAGTTCTTTGGAGATAAAACCTATCACATATGCTCTGTATCACTTACTTTGGCATTTTGAACAGTTTAACCATAGCAGCTGTTCCTGCTCACTAATTGCCTGCAACATTAAACAATGGCTGCACATCAGTTCCCAGACTTTTCCTTCTGTGTCAGCTTCACAGCTTCCAGATACATGCAAGTTTCCCCAGGTCGCTTCATTCCTCTTGTGCTAAAAGATGTCATCATATGACTGAGCAAAAGATGGTTTGTGAAAGATCAAGGTGACCTTTGGTGTGAACCTTGGTGAAACAAGAGCAGTAATAGGGTTCCCGAGCCTGAGAGAATCTGTCCACAGACACGATCTTTCCATGACTCAAAGGACTGCGACTAAGTTTGCATCACCACCCCTCATTGACGGGTGATTTTTCCATGTGAATTTGCTGGGACCTTTTTTACCAGAGATGATGTACAGCCATGTATCTTGGTATTCAAGCTAGAAACTTCAAATTTATTGTTGATTCTTCATTCTGATCCCCTACTGAAGTCACTCTGTGAGTCTTATTAGTGTTTCCACTTAAATTCTTGACTGTTCTCTCAAGCCTTGTAGCTCTTACGCAAGCTACCATCTTCTCTAGCTAGCATCACTACAATAGCATTCCAGCTAATATTCTCTGACTTCTGTTTAATCCCACTCCACTCACTCATTCTCCACCCCTCCTGGAATGATCTAAAGTGCAAGTTGTATTATACCATTCTCTTCAAACTCTTTCCAGTGACTCCCCACTAGTCTCAGAATCTAAGTCCAATGTCATCATCCTGATGGACTAGAAATGAACACTGTCTAACATGGTATCCACTCAACACAGGCGACTAATTAATGAAAATTAAATTTAAAATTCAGTGTCTCAGTGATACTAGCCACATTTCCAGCATTCAATAACCCCATGTAGCAAGTAGCTACCATTTTAGACAATGAAGATATAGAATATTTCCTTCATCACAGAAATTTCTATTGTACAGTCTTGCTCTAAATATTGAAAACTGGTTGGTATTTTTTAACTTATTGTATTGTTATGCATGGCCATTATATGGGTAAACAATGCCTGGAAGTGCTTCTAAGAAGAACGAAAACTGATGTGAGCATTCTAGAAAGCAACTGTTTTTTAATGAAATGAGAATGTTTATTGGCTCCAAATAATTCTCACACAGATCCTAAAGGGAATGGATTCAAAGATGTTTACTGCAGTGTTATTTTCTGCTGGTAGGGGTTGAGAGACAACCTAAGTGTCTGTGACCAGGGGACTGGATGAGTAAAATATACAAGGTGCATATTGCAGAATGCTATGAAGTAGTCAGAAGAAAGGAACTAGAAGCACACATACCTTTCTTAAAACATAGTGTTATATTTTACTGTAGGATATTAATAAGTGACAAAATAATCATTTAAAAATTACTGATATAGGCAAACACTTGGATGAATCTCACAAATATTAAGTGGAATAAAAGATGTCAGACATCAAGGAGTACATACCATATGATTCCATGTTTATGAAGTTAAACATGCAAACTAATCTGTGGTAATAGAAATCAGAACAGTAGTTGCATCTATTTTGGGATTTGCTGTAAACGGAGAGAAGGACATTTTCCAGGGTGATGGAAATGTTCTATGTTTTGGCTAGGGTGTCCATTACACGGGAATAGACATTTGTCAAACTCATTTAACTGTACACTTAAGAACTATGCATCTTACTGCATGTAAATACACCCGAATAAAATTATTTTTAAAACAATATTTTAAAGGCAAAAAAGATTAATTTTAGATGAGATATTTATCACAAGTATATATGCATGCAAAAACATAATATGTATTTTACAAAGGTACTTAAATAGAAAAGTATATTATAACAAAATATGAGGCAATATTTTTGCTAAGGGTCAGGGAAAATAAATGATAATAAGAATTAGGGATGAAAGAGCCAAAAATTAGAATAAAGTAAACCAGAGAGGATCCTTAAGCGGACGAGAGGTGATTGAGCCATGACTGGGGCTTATAATAATTCAATTCAACTCTGTTATTGAAACCAGAGAGTCTGTCTTTTCTAGGGATACTAAACTGGGATTGTACATTATTGGATTTGTCTCCCTCTTCTCATAGAGTAATGCTGGCTGCAGGAAGGAGAAATGAGTCACAAAGAAAAGGAAGTGGAAACAAGAGGAGAGAGAGGATGAGGGAAACAGGAAAGATGAGGTTACAGAGAGACAGGGATGGACTAAAAGGAAAAAGAAATGGAACAAGTTGACATTTGAATCTTCAGTTTCTGAGCCAACTCCATCTCTGGAACTTTCAGTAATTTAAACAAATACATCAAATACATTTCATTTTTTTCCCCTTTGCTTAAACTAGTTTAAGTTGAGTTTCTGTTACTTGCTATAAAAAATGTACTAATTCTTTAGTGTGGTTCATCATTATAAGAAATATGTGTTAAACCCTATTTTACCATTTTAAAAACTTTTTATCATTGAAATATTCAAACATATACACATATAGAGAAATTAGTATAATAAATACTTAACTTCAACTAGTTTTAGTATGTTGTTAATCTTGTTTCATTCACCCCATCTCCCTGCCCCTGTCTCCCCTCTACCCAAGACACTACTGGATTAGTTTGAAGCCAATCCAGACACCACTTGGTCATTCAAACATAAATATTTCAATATACATCTCTAAAATTAAGAACCTTTCAGAAAAATATAACCACAATACAAAGATCATACCAAAAAAATCCCTTCATGTTGTAAAATATGTGCCCAGTATTCGGATTTTCCTGATTGTCTAATATATATAATTTTAGCATAGTTTTAAGGCAGGATGCAAACAAGATCTAAAAAAAAAAAAAAAAAAAAAAAAAAAAAAAAAAAAATAATCTGAATGATATGTCTCTGCAATGCATTTTAATGTACAGGTTCCTTATCCCTCTTTGTGAGTATGTGCTTGTGCATCTGAGCTTGCATGTAATTTGTGTGTTGCAGAAACTTGGTATTTTGTCTTTCAGAATTTTTCTCATTCTGAATTTTTATATTGCATTTTTATTTAATATCTTACTTTAGTCTTGTATTTTCTGTGAACTGGTAAGGTTTGAATACTTTATAGGAGGCAATCTATTGGTTCCTATTCCATCATATCAGAAGATAATTCATGTTTGATGATGTCTATTCTTCTGATGTTAAGATTAATTAGTTGATTCAAGTGTTTTCCATCTGATTGAACAATTTTTAGGCCTTATCAGATTTATTATGAATTGTTAATTTTTGTCTCCTGCTTCTTGTTTAAGTTTCCAAACTTAGTGTTTGGCATATTCATGACTTAACTGATTTATCTTACTCTTTTTTTTTTTTTTTTTAATCTTTCCACAATGTCAGACAGACTTTTAACTTTAAGTTCAGAGGTACGTGTGCAGGTTTGTTACACAGGTAAACTTGTGTTATGGGGATTTGTTCTACAGATTATTTCATCATCCAGGTATTAAGCCTATTACTCATTAGTTATTTTTTCTGATCCTCTCCCTCCTCTCGCCCTTGACCCTCCAATAGGCCCCAGTGTGTGTTGTTCCCCTCTATGTGTCCATGTGCTTTCATCATTTAGCTAATATACAGAACTCTCCACCAAATACTGCATATTCTCACTTATAAGTAGGAGCTAAATGATGATTAAACTTTTTAAAATTCCTCATCGGCATTTCACCTAAGTTTTTAAAATCCATGAATGTTCATTGCCTAGATTTATTATTATTTCATGAGGGATGCCAAAATGTTAAGATTCTATTATTACCCCTAGGTTTAACAGCGGCAATTGTTCTATAAAGAAATATCTTCCATAAATATTTGGATAATAAGACACAGTTCTTATGGAGAAGAAGAATTAATGATTGCGTTTTTCTTCTTGTTTAGAAGTTTTCAGAATATATTGGCTCATACAAAGGTGAAAAATGTGAGCTTGTGATTTTTGTTTAAAGGTATCCTTATGAACTCATGGATTATAAAACATTGTATATATTTTAATCTATTTCAGTTATTAGTCTTTTTATGGCCCAAACTCTCCCACTTTTTGGCCAACTCCTGAGAATATTTTTGGGGAACTCCTAAGTCCTTTTGACATATTCTCATTTCTTAATAGAGTTGCTTTCTAGGTATGATACAATATCTCAGGCTCATCTTGTAAGTTTCTGACACCAGATCCGGAAGTAATTAATCATTTCTTCAAGGTGCCCTTGTTCTCGTTAGTGGGAACTGACATCTTGAAGCAGTCACCTGGAAATTAGAGGGACTTCTTGCTACTGGTTAGTACTAGTCAAACGTTGTTTATAATGCTTTTTGTGGACAGAACTAGGAAATATGTACATTTTTAAGATAAAATATTTTACAAAGTCATACTATCTTGATTTTAAGTTATCTGATGAAAAATTTTGGTTCCTAAGCACTTATATGTTTTATGCAATTAAAATAGCCAATAATATTAGAATAAAAGCCAATGTTTTTACTATCAATATGACTGTTGAAAGCAAGTTAAGAAGTTTCTTGCATTTTATTTTGTTCTTGGTGTATATTTCCACTTTATTGTGCTTTATAGTCAACTAAAATAAATCTTTTGTATGTGTCTTTGTCACCAACTGAATACACACATCCATTTATTATGTTTTGCTTTCGATTTTTATATATTTCCCGGTTTCTTTTGATTTATTTTTTAGAATGATGTTATATATTTACCATGGCTCCAAAGTAAAATTTACAAAATGAGATACATTCAGAGAAATCTAGATTTTATTTGTACCCTCTATTTGTCTCCTCCCTCCTCTGTAGAGAAAATCATTTTAATTTGTTTACTTTTGCTTCTGTTCCATTTTAATATATGTGCAATGTGGATCTTAGAGAAAAGATACGCTATGCATACGGTATGCTTTTCTGAAATTTGTCAAGCCTTGTTTACAAAGTGAAAAATCCTTTCTTTAAAATATTCTACTTTTCCTGCACCTACTTCAATTATTTAAGCAAAAGTAGGAATTTATGTAGAGCAAGTTCTCTTAATAAAAGGCACGTTTATATTCTGTAACCAATGGGAAAGGGACTTAAAATGTTGAGAAAGTTCCTTTGAAGGCTAACATCTATAACTATTAACATTCACAGCAGAGTTTCTTTCCTCTTTGGAGTTGAACAGATTTTCAATGAGAAAAGTGTAGGTTTTACTAATGGAAATGGCCTTGTGTGTATACAGAACTGGGTTTGTGGACATTAAAAGCTATTTGACATGTACCGATCTTTTCCTAGTAAGAATTTGGGAATAGAAATATCTTTCCTGCTTCTTTGATCTCCTTTCAAATCCCATGGAGGTATATTATGGCTGCAGAGAACTATAAATGTTAGCGAGCAGCAATTTGAACGTCCTAAAAAATGTAGTTGCAAAGGCAATTCAAACATCAGGTATCCTTTTCGTCATCCGGACTCTGGTTTTAGAGCTATTGAGGGAGTTCTTTTAACTCTCAAACTGCATTGGATTGCTGACCTGGTATGAATACTCAAGTTACCTTGAATATCTGCATTTTTGATGCAAGATAGCAGCTATTACTTTCTTCTGCTCTTTTCCTTAAAAATACATACATGCAGATAGATAGATAGATAGATAGATAGATAGATAGATAATAATCACACACACACAGAGAGACACACATATTTCACCCAAAAAGCACTTCTTTTTGAGGACAAACAACAGTTTTGAATAAAGGGTTTATAATCTCTACCCAGTTTAGATATATGTCTGATCCCTGAAGTTAACTCACTGAAGTGTATTTTCATAACCATTTGCCATTTGAGAATCTTGTTCAGTAAGCATGTTTAAGGAGGTTGATGACAAAGAAGGGAGGCGTTATGTATTTCTTGCTACAATAATTGGGAGGAGACTGAAAGATAATAAAAAAGGCAGAAGTCCTGTGTTCTCTTTCTCTTTCCCATAAATAGTATGTAGAAGATAAATGCATAGTGTATTTTTAACTGTATAACATAAGTTTTAATTTACTAACATTGCTCACATTCAAAAACATATGCATTGTACGTTTAGAATCTCTAACTCTGTAGGTAATATTTACTGGGGTATCCCACCTTCCACTTTCTTGAATTATCAAAAGGGGCCTAAGTCTATAAAAATGGAAGTTTCTTGCCTCACAAGACTAAGTAATGGAAAAGAAGGTGGCAGTGAGGACCCACTTTTTCTTAAACATCTTTGTGACTACCACTTAAAGACTTTTAGAGACTGATACTGAAAACCCTCAGTATCATTCACCAGCCTTCTGAGATAAATAAGACAGAAATTGATGTCCAACCAAATGGCTGTCTCTATATATTCTAACCAAGTCATTAACAACTCCAGAAAAAAAAAGAGCTGCTGTTTACTGTTTTACTGTGTCCTTTGGAATTTTAAACCTGCCTGGCTAAGTATTTAAGGAAAATTCATCTTTTATTTTCTGGGCTACCCACACTCTACTCATACTGCATCCCTGCTGCCCTTTCCACATCACTCTCCGCTCTCCAAAATTAGAGACTTGCTCAGGAGAGACACTGTACTGGAAGACTGGGAGCCACATACAACTCTTGCTCAACTAACAACGTGCTGTGTGTGATCTCAGACCAGCACGTTTCCTCTCTGTATTTTCTTTCCCTTCACCATAAAATAAGAACCATGGAATAATGATCTCTATGGCTCCTTTCAACTCTGACATTTGGGGAGTCTACAAAAATGCTCTAAAATATTAGAAGAGTTCAATTTAAACACCTGGCCACTTTAGAAGGGCTTTGCATATATATTGTATTTCACTTGCTAAATCGCCAAATAAACCTGACACGGGTGAGCCCCAAGAGGACAGGAGACCAAATTGCAAATGTCTGTTTGTGATGATGAAGGTTTTGTAATCTGAGCATTGATTCTAGAAAGCTGTTAGGTGCTTCTTAGAGTAACATAAGATTATAAAGTGATGTATTACCCACGAGGAATCATTTCCCATTTACATTTCATTTTCCTCTGTGGTATTTAACTTATTCTTTTTATTATGTGTAGCCATCATAAATATTTATGCTGCAACGTATGATTAGTCAATAAAGAAAAATCAATACTGGATTTTTTCTTCCCAGGAAAAAGATTGTGCTTTACTTAATTTTAATCAAGAATCTCCAAAAACAGCATAGATAGGATAGGAATCCAAGTGGAAATATGTATAATTTATTTTATATTTTATACTATGCATACTTTATACTGACACAGACACTTGTATCCATACACAAAAGCTTTTGGTTTAATATGTCATTTTTTGTTAGTAGCCCTCAATTCAGCCTAACTGCTCTGCTATAAACTACAAAAATAATGAACTTTAAAGAACACAGAAAACTATTAGAGTTACCATACCATGTTTATGGTAGACTCTTACATTAACTATAAAGAAAATGAAATTGGTAGTAAGAAAAAAAGAGTTTGTCTACTCTGTATCACGTAATATTTTAATGTGTGGGTTCCAGCTGAAAAAAAATTACACTCTTACTCTATAATGTGTGTGGGTGGGGATAGGGGTGTGGAGAGAAAGGATAAATCCCACTCCAATAATTAAAACAAGTATATGTGATAGTGTCACTGAATGTCCATTTAGATTGTTCAGGGACATTCTTTGACATGAATTTTTAAAGCTGCAATCAGATTGCCAAGAAAATGACAATAATTCAGTTGGAGAAGTAAGGCCTATAAATTAAAAAAAGAATCTGATAAGGCAAGAAGTGGAGAGTGCTCGAAACTCTTACTATATTCAATGAGTAGTTTATGGACTAGCAGCATCAGTATCGCCTGGAAGCTTGATAACGCAGGGTCTCAGGCACCACCTCAGACCTACTGCATTGTAACATATGTTCCAGATAATCTGTATGTATATGAGTGTTGTAGCAACACTGGTCTAAAAGAAGGGAATTCAGGGAAAAAGAAACACTTGGTTTGCAGTTGGAATGATTCCTGGAGGAAGAAACACCCAGGCAACCCAAGAAGATGGATAGGATGCAGCTACATTTTGTTTGCCATTCCTTCTCCACATTCTTCGAAAAGGTTCATGGCTAGCCTATGCAATGAGTGTCATCAAGCTAGCACAGGTTATATCTCTCACAGATACACTTAGATATTTGGAAAGGATCACAAATGACAATGGTATGCCTTGCATTTGTTGACTTTGAATGTGTGACTCTAGAAGGACTCAACCTAAATGGATCATTTTTCATGCTCTACCTTGCGGTCATATTAGAATTGTAGTGCAAAATATAAATGGACTTATAGTACATGTTTGTAAGCGTGTGTGCATATGCACTGTGGTATAAAACAAAGCACAGGATTAGAAACCAGATGGATCCTATTCCAATAATTTTACTTTCCTCTAATCCTCAGGGTTTTTACCCGTGAAATGGGATTAATAAAACCTATCCAATAAGGTTGTTGGAAGAATCAAATGAACTGAAAAAGTCATCTAGTTTCATACCTAGCACTTTATATGTGCTCAAAAAATGCTAGTTACCTTCCATTTAATAAACACAATATATTATCTAGAGCTCCTGTTTTATAAAAAGAAAACTAGACATATTATCTCTATAAGCAGCAGATATGACTTGAAGTCATTTTACTATAGATTGTGAGAAATAAATAAGATTTCAAGATACTGACATTACCACTGAGATGCCAGATAGATGTTGTTTGGTCAAATATATGGTATAAATAATAAATACATAAAATTAATTTGCACTGAGAAAATTAACAGATCCCTTGGGATTTCCTTGCCATTTTGGTACAATTTTGCCTGGGAAAGAAACAGAAGGAATAATGCTCTGTCAGTTCTGAGGTTAATTACTAGTCATCATGTTGGCTGTTTTATGAGAAAAACATGTATTGTAATTGTCACATGTTCAAATCTTACTTTGCTAATGACCCTTTAGGAAGATCTTTGTTAATTACCTAATTTGTCTGGAAAATTAGGCTGATTTAAGACCCCAATATGCATGCTACATTCTCTCTATAGTTTAAATTTTTCAGAATGTATGTAAAAATATTATTGGCTTTTCTTTTCCATTACGGAGGTACAATTCTTTATTAGGTTCTACTCCATGCCCCACCCAAATTCATCAGTTACATTAAATGAGGCAACAAAAATCACAGGACCTTGGAGAGGATCACCAGGGTCTAAGCTAATTGAAGACTGCTACCAAAACAAGGAATCATGAGTCTGTTTTTTACGGACCATACATAAGACTTAAGGAATCATGAGGCTTGGAAAGATTTCAGTGCAGAGAAAGTGACAACAGCATAGCCAAGAATGAGAATAGAACAGAAAGAACATTAGAGGAATGATTCTCTCAGTCAGGGCAAACCTAAGCACACTGTTCCACCTCATTTGCTATGTTCACCAGCACTGTCTTAAACCTTGGAAGTGAAGGTATGAAAAAAAAAAGAAAAAGAAAAATGATTTTAAAAAGTCTCTCATCTGATGTAAGCAGGTAAGCAGTGGTTAAAAGAGTGTTTTTTCTGGTAATACAGACAGAAAGACATTCTAGGCTCTCTTTTACTTTCTTTTCTTTCTCTCTTTTTCCTTCCTTCCCACCCCCACCCCCTGCATAGGAAGATAGAAGCATCTTGAAGTGGTTTCTTTCCTGACATTTTCTTATGAGAAAGGGAGGAAAATTCTTGGTATTCGAGCCTTGCCTGAGATATGGCAGCAAAGTGTACCCCTCTCTACTTCCCTTTCCCCACCTTCTCACTGAAACTTATAAAACATATACTCATCTTAGGCCCATCCTGTCGTAGGCAGAAATAGAATAAAACCAAGGGGATAAAAGGAGAAAGGCGGAGCAGGAGACCTGAGCTGAGGTCTGGGACCTGGCTCTCCACGAAACAGTGGTATGACTTTCAAAGATTCTCTTTCTTATTTCCTACAGTGTGCTTGTCTGTAAAATGAAGGAGGGAAATAAATCTTAATAACTATTTGAACCACTATATGATAAGTCTACAAATATATGATTAATGTATGAATTTTACCTGAATGGGTTTATCATGTTTAGCAAAGCAAGTTTTATACCATCTTGATGGTTAAAGCCCTACCCTTCAGAATATTTTGGACCTGAGTTTGAATTCTGAGCTCATACTTGGGACAAATTGAATAACCCCTCTAGTTGCCTTACCTGTAAGGTGTAGAAAATATGATATTCTCAAAGTTGTTTTGTTTCTATGAAAATTAAATAAGAGAAGTACAATGCTTGGCTCAGAGTAAGTCTGTGATAAAAAGAGAACTGTTTTACAGAACTCTTATTGCCTTGCTTTAGGACCTAGTATGTGAGGTCTGGTGCTGGAGCAGCTATTCTATAACTATGAAGTGAAAAGCACATAGGTAAAAACCTAGGTCCTTGATGGCATCATTGAGCCACAGAACCAGCCCTGGAATTGTCAATTATCAGCATTCTAAATAAAACAGCCAGTACATTTCTGTATTGTATTAATTACTAATAGTCAGAACCTTGTTGTTTCTAGTTGGCATGCTAGATAGTACAGAATACGTGCCTAACTACACAGAGCTGATGGTAAAGGGTCAGGTATAAACTGTTAAAATTGTAAGTAAAGTTGGCTCTCCACATCCATGGGTTCCATATCTATAGATTCAACCAATTACAGGTTGAAAATAGTAAAAAATAATTGCATCTCTACTGAACATGTACAGACTCATTATTGGTTTTTATTCTCTAAACAATAGAGTTAAACACCTATTTACAAAGCATTTACATTGTATTAAGTATTATAAGTAGGCAAAAAATGATTTAAATTATACAGAAGAAGTGAATACATTATATGCAAATACCTCGCCATTTTATAACACAGACTTGAGCATCCTTGGATTTTGGTGTACTCTCAAGGTTGTTTAACCAATTCCCTACAGATACGGAGGGACAACGGCCTTCAGAATGGTAGTTGTAATGTAGGTACTGTGCTGAGGCATTTTTTCCCCTTTCTCCTACTTGACTGTGAGCTACTTGGAGCCATTAATGATTTCTGTCACTCAGTGTCCTACCCTGCAGATGATACTTCATAACATTTCTGGTCCATTAACAGGAATTAAATTTACCTCTACAGCGTGATTTCATTATGAAGTCTGATGGAATGAGGAGTGTGTAAAGTCAGAATCAGAATCCCAGCCACGAAGCTTTCCTTGCTCTGTTACTTTGGGTAAGTCATTAGATTCCTCTAAGCCTCAATTGCCTCATCTGTAAAATGATGACAATATCTTCTGTTTCAGGGGTAGGATCAAAGTTATAAAGGCAGGAAAAATGTACAAATGTCATAAGCTTCAAAGCATTCCCCCACTCCCATTTTAGCACTACCCTGAATATGACCATTTGTAGAAACTAGAAAAATGAGGCTCCTCTTCCAAGTCTGTGTCTCAAATGTGCTTAAGTGGCGGGCATCACAGTACATTCTCTAGCATGTTTAGAGATTTTGCTCTAAAACATCTGGTAGTTTTATGACTTTAATCCCAATTTTGAATTCCAAAATGCCTCACACAATAAAATGTTTCTTTATTCAGGAAGTGCTTTGAACCAGACCAGATAAGAAAAGCAAAAGTCTGGAGTGTAATCCTTCCAATTGTCTTTTGGCTTCTCTTCTACTTCTACAAAAAGTTCAACAAGTAAGTCACTTCTCCATCAAGAATATGAGGGGGCTGTGCCTTTATTTCATAATGGTAAAAGCATTTGAGCAAGTGAGCTGAGCTTAAGTCCCTGTTCGAACACATACTAATCATGGTACCCTGGGAAGGTAACTCACTGATCCATTGTATTTTCATGAATAAAACACAAAAATATAGGCTTGACTTGGGAATGATATGAGATCACGCATGTGAAATAAAAGTCCTGGTAAACAACAAAGTTCTGTATGGTATCTTCAGTATTAAAATCACATGATTTATGAATCATTTCAGTGGTCTGTGCTTCTTTTTTTTTTTTAAACAAAAAGCAACTGGAGCAATGGCTTGTAATTTATTATGGGTGCTTCCTCTCATTTTTCCAAGGAAATTCATTTTAAGAATTCTTGCTTGTGTAATGGAATCAACTGATCCAGAAATGGCTTTGAAAATAGCAATCATATATGAGATGTTTTCTTTTAATTTCTTTTTATCCATTATCTATAGAATCTTCCTGTCGAGACAAGCCTTGAGACTAAAAGGGAGCAAAACAAAGAAAAGTATATATAAAAAGCTATAAGATGTGAAAAAGAAAGGTATTCATTTCTTAGGGCTGTCATAACAAATTATCACAAACTTGGTGGCATAAGCCAACAGAAATTTATTCTGTTGTAGGTCGGTGGGCAGAAGTCTAAAATCAAGGTGTCAGCAGTGTGGAATCCTTCTGGAGGCTTTGAGGTAGAATCTGTTTCATGCCTCTCTCCTGGCTTTTAAGAGCTGCCAGAAATCCTTGGCATTCTTTGACTTATAGAGACAACATTCCAGTTTTCTGCCTCTATCTTTACATCATCTTTTCTGTGTGTCTGTATTAGTCCATTCTCATGTTGATATAAATAACTACCCAAGACTGGTTAATTCATAAGGGAAGGAGGTTTAATTGACTCACAATTCTGTCCGGCTGAGGAGGCCTCAGGAAACTTACAATCACAGTGGAAGGGGAAGCAAACAGCCCTTCTTCACTGGGTGGCAGGAAGGAGAAGTGCCAAACAAAAGGGGAAAAAGCCACTTGTAAAACCATCAGATCTCATGAGAACTCACTCACTATCACAAGAACAGCAGCATGGGGGTAAACGTTCCCATGATTCAATTATCTCCCATCAGGTCCCTTCCTTCGACATGTAGGGTTTATGGGAGCTACAATTCAAGTGAGATTTGGGTGAAGACACAGGCAAACCATATCCTATATCTTTTCTTTTGTATCCTATCAGGACACTTTTCATTGGATTCAGGACCCATCCAGGTAATCCATGATTCAGGACCCATCCAGGTAATCCAGGATGACCTCAGATCAAGAGCTGCAAAGACCCTCTTTTCAAATAAGGTCACATTTACAGGTTCCAGGTGGATTTGAATTTTGGGTTTCACTCAACCCATTATAACAGGCTTAGAGTACACTAACCTGGATTTAAATCTCAGCTTATATACAGACTACACAATTTGTACTCTCAGTGCCTTCACATCCTCTCTTGTAAATGGGGCCATGATAATATGTTTCTAACACTGTTGTATGTTAAACTGTGAATGTTCAAGGCCTGTCATGTAGCAGACACTCCACACATGGTATCGTAATTTAAGGCAAATTCTGGCCTTTTCACATTTAATATTTGTAAAAATGAAAGCCAACAAAAGAAGGAAAGAAAGAAAAAAAGAGAGAGAAAGAAAGAAAGAGAAAGAAAGAAACTCAGATTTAGTGGAAACTTCCCTGGATTGGGTCTCAGAAGTTCTTTTCCAAATTCTGTCACTAACCAGGTTATTCTAATACATTCGAGCATTTCTTCTGCCCCCCTTGGCAGTGGTATAGATCTCCTACTCCTCATCTGTAAATTGTGTAGGGTGAACTCTAAGACGTTTCTTTTGCTTTCTCCTCTCTGATATATTGGAGTTTTATAAGTGTAACATTTAAGTTTGTCTCGGGCATATCTGGGTGAAAAAAACACCTAAAAACCCCCTAAGAATCCAGTAAGAAACACACCCTCTAGCCATGCTGTTGACTTCACATAGTTTTGCAGATTGGTTTTTTAGGGATAGATTTTGCTTAGGCGCTCTTCCCACCCATTTCTAGAAAGTACAGTAAGCTGGCTAAACTGAAACTTTGGGGACAGCTCTTATCTTCTCAGACTTTCTACTAATGCTTGTTTGTTTTGCTCCTATCCTTCTCTGTTGCCTCTATCACCAGATTTCTCAGCTTTTCAATGTTCTAAGACCTGGCACTGTCTTTGAGAAATGTCCAGGCTTGCCTTCTTGGGCAGATAAAGGCTATAGGCAGGAACACAAGGACTATCTGAAGAGCCACAAAACTATGCATGCAACCAAGGCTGGCTATACAATTTGTGAGGCTCCTTGTTCAACAAACCTAAAAAGTGCCACAAACTATATTAAAATATAATATTTTCCTTCTTCACCAGTCTCCTCCCGAGTTGTCATATTGTTCTGTGTTTGCTATTGTCAAGAGACAAAATTACAATAAATTTAAAGACCTTAATTGGGTTTCTTTTGCAGTTCCAGAATTGGATAGAACCTCATTTTATCAAATAGTATGAGTGTTCTGATGAGTTGAGCAGAGGAAGTTCACTTAATAGACAGAAAAGGGCTGAGGAAAGCAGAAACAGAATAAAAAGTGGGTTGGTTGTTTCAAAGTTATTTTCCTTGTGAAAGTTAAAGCAAATGTGACTTTCTTATCATGAGGCTAAAACTGGCCTGTTTGGGGATTTAGCTATTATTTCTCTCTCTTCTGACTTCTTGAAAAGTTAGATAAACAACTTAGTTTTGGCTTGGTGGTGTGGAACTTTCACATAAGTAACTCCACTTTGGTTCTGTCTGTTTGGCCTAGTGCAGGAGCTCAGTCCAAACCTATGACCTCCTATAAACTTTATTTAACACTATTCAATGTCACCCTCTCTCTAACAGGAAGATACTCATTGTATGTGAGCAGACTCTCCCAGGTGACCAAGGTCTGCCCCATAATCTGCTGTGTGCATCTGGCTGGTTCCCTTTCCCATCAACCTCCACACTGGAGTGGAATGCCCTAACTGGGAGCACAGAATTCAGTCTTTTCTTTCCAGAGTTCATTGCTCCAATCCACTGGGATAGGAAACCACTAAAGAATTGCAGTCCTAATACTGGAACTAACCCGTGGCAGGGAATGTTGCTGCCGTACACCCCTAGAGACACCACAGGGCATGCACGTCTGATCCTGATCTGCCCACCCTGCACCATGAGCAGACCCCAACTGGAGATGGATGATGACAGTGAACAGGCTTCTCACCCCTGATGACACTACCAGGGTCCTCACAATCCTGGCTGGAGGGCAGCAACAGTCACAGAGCAGGGGCTTGGAGGGGATGGCTGGCCGGAATCCCAGGTACTAAGTACCAGGGACCTGGAGCAGGTGGCTGAAAACCTATCCAGGGGAGGTGGGAAGGCAGCAGGCTGTAGGGTCCATAGGACTAAGACTCCAAGTCCTGAAAAATGCTCCATTGTCCTGTCAGGTTTCACTTCCACAATACAAGTTCAAACAAAAAATTAAGGATTTCAAGAAAGTGACTGTGGAGCTTTAAGCCCAAAGTATGGTGCCTTTCTGAGTGTTGGTCTTGTGTGGCTGCACTATCTCATGCTTGTGGAGCCAGGCCTGTGTGCAACATAAGAATATGTCGGGTAACTTACCTCTTCTGGAATGTGTGATTGACTTATCTTCCCTTCCAGACTGAAGAATTTGTTTCTTCAGGATAAGTTTTCAGAAGCCCTTTTCTATGTTTCCTCCCATGTGGAGTTCTTGCTAGGCTTTGTAAACGGCTCACCTATTTTCCAAAATGGGAATTGAAAAATGAACACTTGTGCATAGCTCATTGAGGGGCATCGAAAGGATTATGTGAGTCCTGAAAGGCACTGAAATAGCTTATTCCAACTGTAAGTATCCTGTGGGCTGTGTCTTCCTCATCTCTGTGTGAGCTGTTTTCTTCTAGACAAGCAGCTCAGTACTCTAAAATAAGCCACATTTCCTTTTATAGCAAAATTACTCTAGTATCAGCTTCAACCAGCCTAATTGCCAAAAAATGGTGCTCCATCCCACCTATGTCTCTTGATCCTGTAGGAGATTTTCCAAGTCCCACTTTAGCACATGTAGACAGAGCCATTTCTTTATTTATTTCCTGCCATCTGCCTCTTGGTTGTGATATCATCTAACTTCGTTGGTTGCCATTGGTCCTCACCAGATTGCCACTCCAGTGGGCACAGTGTCCTCAGTAGGCTGGGATCATTCCTATCTCCTCACTTGACCGAGGGTGAGGGGACACTCCTAAGAAGCTGGGGATAATGAAATTGATATACAACACAGAGAGTAACTTATAATTGCCACTAGAAGTGGCTTCATTCAGAATCCACAGGTCAAATGCAATGCCGTGGTTCCTTACCTACTCATACCTGACTAGCTCTCAGTCTTCCTTTAAAAGCAGGTGTCAGTTCCCAATGCCATCCCACCCCCACTCACCTCCCCCAACAATTGCATGGGGTTTTCCAAGCATCTGCCTTTTACTTGACACTTGACATTAGTCTTATGTAATGTCCCCATAGAAAAGTGGAAACTTGGCTGGGAGCAATGGCTCACGCCTGTAATCCCAACAGTTTGGGAGGCCAAGGCGAGCAGATCACGAGGTCAGGAGATGGAGACCATCCTGGCTAACACAGTGAAACCCGGTCTCTACTAAAAAATACAAAACAAAACAAAACAAACAAACAAAAAAAAACATAGCCGGGCGTGGTGGCATGTGCCTGTAGTCCCAGCTACTCGGGAGGCTAAGGCAGGAGAATTGCTTAAACCCAGGAGGCAGAGGTGGCAGTGAGCCGAGATTGCACCACTGCACTCCAGCCTGGGTTACAAAGCGAGACTCCGTCTCAGAAAAAGATAAAAAAATTAAAATAAATAAATAAATAAAAGTGGAAACTTTTCATTCTCTCTTTTTTTCTCTCTCTCTTTTTCTTTTCTTCTTTTGAGACAGAATTTTGCTCTGTTGCCCAGGCTGGAGGTCGGTGCTACGTTCTCAGCTCACTGCCACCTCTGCTTCCCAGGTTCAAGCGATTCTCCTGCCTCGGCCTCCCAAATAGCTGGGATTACAGGCATACACCACCATGCCCAGCTAATTTTTTTGTATTTTTAGTAGAGACAGGGTTTTGCCATGTTGGCCAGTCTGATCTTGAACTCCTGGCCTCAAGGAGTCCACCCCTTGGCCTCCCATAGTGCTGGGATTACAAGTGTGAGCCACCGCACCTGGCCTTCTTCTCCCTTTCTAAAGCCATTTTGCCCCAGGCCTCATCTTCTGCAACAGGATTACAAAATTTCCTGTGTAATTGATGACAGAGAATATACATTTGCTTCACCTTACACTTACTCACCTTAAACTTACCTTACATTTACCCACTTACACTTATTATGGCCCCTTTATCAAGAATAGACAACCTTCCTTGTTTGGTACATGTCTGTGCTTTGGTAAATAATACCAAGTAAGGGTATTCAGTCTGTGTTCTTTCTAATGCTGAGTTCTGTTCATTCCTTTTTTTCTTTTCTTAACAAGCTTTTCACCAGAGTGAGATGATGAACATATCCAATCAACATACCCCTGCTGACAATTCCTTTCCATCTACTCTCCTTTTGTATGCAGCTGCTAATAACTCCACAAGGACATCCTATGATTTATAGCCCTGGGCAAGTCAAAATCCATATTTAGGAAAAATATTGTTTTCCAGGGAAGCAATTTTCTGAAGCATGATTTGTTGTTTTAAAAACACAAAAAACACCCAATTGGTATCACTGAACAGAAAACTTCTCTAAATCTGCAGAATTTACCTTAGATCCTGTCATTCACCTTAGATCTTCCTGCATAATTAGGGTGGATTTAGGTGGGTTAGATTTTTAGATTTATCCCTAAAAGGTACTATAAAGTGCTTTTCTAAAAATAAAAGGGGCCTTTGGATCCACTCTGAAGCTATTGATTGTGGACCTGATCGGGTTTCCTGTGTATCATAGTGAGATTGGCAGCCAGGTACAGTACTGAACTAGATAGATAAAGAAGACGCCGGTTCCCACAGAGTTTCTGAGATAGGTGACCATGGACAACAAAGATGTAAACAAGTGAACAAGATCATTGTAAATAATGATAAATGCTCAGGAAACAAAAAGCAGCATAGTCAGAAAGTGACTAGGCTGGCAGTCGTTATACTGGGTGGTGACAGAAGCTTCTCTGAGGTCAAGACATTTGAGCTGAGACCTGAGAAGGAGGCAATGATCTGGGATCAGAGCTTTTCAGAAGAAGGAAATAGCCAGTGAAATGCCCCAAAGTAGGAGTAACATTCTCTTGAAGAACAGCAAGAATGCCAGTGTACTTATAGTAGACTAAACCATTGGAGAGAGGAATTAGCTGGAAGACATTAGCTGGAGGCCAGATGACATAAGGCATGAGTGGCCATGCTAAGGAGTTTGAAATCCAGGTGGTTAGAGGGGTTAGCAAGAAATGGTATGGCATTTTTTTTTTTTTTTTAGACGGAGTCTCGCTATGTCACCAGGCTGGAATGCAGTTGTGCGACCACTGCAACCTCCGCCCCTGGGGTTCAAGTGATTCTCCTACCTCAGCTTCTTGAAGAAATGGTATAGTATCTTTAAGAGACCTGTTTGCTGTAGGATAGATGATAACACTGGAGACAGAGAAAGCAGTTGGTAACTTTCATGTAGGCAGAGTGACAGAAGGCCTTGCATCAGAGTGATAGCAGTAGAGATGGGCAGGGGAGGAGAGATTTCAAGATATTTTCTTCAAGTAGAGGAAATAGAACTCTCTGATAGGCTGGATGTGGAAGGAGTAAAGAAAAGAATTGGCAGGGTACAGTGGTTCATGCCTATAGTCCCAATACTTTGGGCAGCTGAGACAGTAAGATTGCTTGAGTGCAGGAGTTTGACTCCAACCTGTGCAATGTAGGGAGACCCCTGTATCTTAAAAAACAAAAAAACAAAAAAAACAAAAAAGGCTGGGCTAGCCATGTGTGGTGATGGTGTATGCCTGTGGTCCTAGCTACTTGGGAGACCGAGGTGGGAGGATCACTTGGGCCCAGGAATTTGAGACTGCAGTGAGCCATGGTCGTGCCACTGCACTCCAACCTGGGCAACAGAGCAAGACTCTGTCTCAAAAAAAGAAAAAAATAAAAGAATCAACAAAGACTCCTAGGCTTTTGTTTTGAGCAATTGGATGAGTATCATATAATAGCATCTTCTGAGACAGAAAGACTGGAGTAGAAAGGAATTTTGGATATACAATGAATAACTATCTTCTAAGGTGAGTTCCAACTCATTTCTAAGGAATCAAACTGTTCACACCCAACCAACACTTTCACTTTTACAAACAAACAACATGATTTTAACTTTCCGTCTCCACTAGGTACCCAACTGTGGTTCAATCTCCGGACCTAGAACAGGAATAGAAGAAAAGGGAACTTCAATATAGATATTAGTTGAACGATATGAAGCAAAACAAACTTATACTGGTAATAGCTTTGGAATTTACAAAGCATTTTCCCATGCATTATATCTTCTCATCCTCATATTAACCCTACAAAGGAAATAACATTATTACCCCTACTTTACAGAAGAGGACACTGAAGCCAAAGGAGAAAATTAACTAGCTCAGGCTTGCATGACGCCTATGAATGGACTAATCTTGAAACCCAGGTAACCTTACTCCCTGGTCCCAGCCTTTGTTAATGGGGACACAATCCTGGAAATTTTGCCTGTGTGTAAACCTCTAGGGGCTTTTTATTTCATCGTTTTACATCAGTCAGACTCTGACTCATGGCTGGAGAATCAGCTTCCTTATTATGTAGCGAATTCCATGAACACACACCAAGAGCTGTTTTCTATAACAGGCTGAAGTAGCTTCTTCTCCCAGTCTCCTTCTCCCATCAAAATTAGAATATCTTTCCTCGGAAAACTGCACCCAGGTTGAGGGGGACTTCTCCCTGGTTTTGTGTAGACTGTTTGATATGCTCCAAACTCAATGCCTTCCCTTCAATCTCTGGGGCCTTAGGAACAGCCAACCCACATGTGGTGGGAAGTGAGGCGAGGGGGAAGGAGGAATGTGAGGGAGACACAAACACAGCACAATGTTTTCTTTTTGAGAAACTTCATCAAGGCTCCGATTCCAGTGACCTCACCTTCAAGCAATGCCAGCTCCTTTGCTTTAAATCAAAGTTGACATGTGGTGGTGGTTCACATATTTGGAGTCTAATGAGCCTGCAGCTTCTAATGCTGCAAAGGAAATCCTGAGAGTAATATCTGCCCTCTGAGATCAGAGGTGGTCAATAACCTCAATGTATGTCAGCTTCCACACTTTACTCCAGAATTCTTAAGGGAGGTACACATGAAAGATTGGGTTGTCTATGTAGTGAGCAGCATTCAAATTGGGACATTTACCGCAACCCGCCAGTATACATTCTGTAGTCTAATTTCAAGAAAATGAAACTGAATTATACAAACAGGCTCTCAATTGATCTTCCTACTTTTATTCTTGTCTCCTAATCTTATGTTTTTTTCTCAAAGCACTGAATGTCCTTTCCCGGCTCAAATTCTTCTAGTCCTTACTTGTCACAAATAGAATATAATCGATGTGCCTTTTGATCTCCTACAAAGCCATGCATGATCTGACCCCTGGCTGTATCTATGAACTTTATTATCACTGCTTCCAACACTCATTCTCACACAAGCTCTCTTAGCATCCTTGCTATTCCTAGAGTATGTAACCCACTGTGACTCATGGTCATTGGCTCTGGTCTTCCCTCTGTAACTGAGGAAAAGGCTCTTACCCGAGAATCTCATGATTCCTTCAATTCCTTTGTAATATTCAAGTTTTTGCTTAAATGTTACATCTTTAAAGAGTCCTGGCTCCACCATGGTGGAAGTTTCTTCTCTAAGATTTAGTAGTGCCATGATGGTTAATTTTATGTGTCAACTTGACTGGGCCATATGGTGCCCAAATATTTACACAAACATTATTCTGTTTCTGTGAGGATGTTTTGGAATGAGATTACATTTAAATTGGTAGGCTGAGTAAAGAATATTGCCCTTGCTAATGTAGGTGGGCCTCATCTAATCAATGGAAGGTCAAGGTAGAACAAAAAGGCTAAGTAACAGAGAAGTCTTTCTTCCTAATGACGTTTCAACTGGGACATTTGCTCTTTTTAGGTCTCAAGCCTGACAGTCCAGACAGGAACTAAACCGTCAGCTCTCCTCAGTCTCCACTCCAGCTTCCTAACTCACCCTGTAGATCCTGGGACTTTCAAGTACCCATAATCACATGAGCCAATTCCTTATAATAAATATATCTCTCTGTGTCCCTTTCTCTTTCTTTCTTTCTTTCTTTCTTTCTTTCTTTCTTTCTTTCTTTCTTTCTTTCTTTCTTTCTTTCTTTCTTTTTCTTTCTTTCTTTTCTCTCTCTCTCTCTCTCTCCATATGTATATGAAGGCAACCAACTTCAGATAAAATATTTGAAACAAAGAAGCATGGTATATCTGCACTGAACATGTACTGACTTTTTGTTTTCTTGTTTTTATTCCCTAAATAATAAAGTATAACAACTATTTACATAGCATTTACATTGCATTAGGTATTATAAGTAATTTAGAGATGATTTAAAGCATACATGAGAATATGTGTAGGTTGTATACAGATACCACACCATTTTATATAAGGGACTTGAGCATCACTGGAATTTGGTATACTCGAGGATGGAGGGGTCCTAGAAGCAACCCCCAACAGATACCAAGAGATGATAATTATTGGTTTTGCTTCTCTAGAGAATTCTGACAAATATAAATTTTGGCACTGAGAGTGGTTCTAGAGGAATATTTGTTTTCTATTAACAATATTGTGGCTGGGGATCCCAGCACTTTGGGAGGCCGAGACAGGTGGATCACCTGAGGTCAGGAGTTCAAGACCAGCCTGGCCAAAATGGCAAAACCCCATCTCTACTAAAAATACAAAAAATTAGCCAGGCATGGTGGCGGGCACCTATAATCCCAGCTACTTAGGTGGTTGAGCCAGGAGAGTTGCTTGAACCTGGGAGGCAGAGGTTGCAGTGAGCCGAGATCACACCACTGTACTCCAGCCTGGGTGACAGGTAAATAAATTTAAAAAGTAAAAATAAAAAAAAAAACATATATTTTAACAGTTTATTCTCTTTCTAATGCCATAGCCAAAAGACATGACATACTCATGTCACATGTCATAGTCAGTGGCATGCTGGGGGAGGAGTGTGATGCTGATCTGTTTCAGATAGTCATTTAGGGACCCAAGGCCCTTCCATCTAGTGGTTAAATAATCTTCTAGAAGTCTCTTTCTATAAACTCAATATATGTATTATATTCTTTCTTTTTTATACTTATTGTGCATATTTATTATAAGGCATACAACATGATGTTATGGGATATGCATAGATAGTAAAAAAAAAAATGCCCTTTCTTTTTTGGTTGTTGTTTTTGTAGCAAGAGCAGCTAATATCTATTCATTTAGCCTGATACCATATGCAGTACAATTTTATTACCCCTAGTTCTCATCCTACACATTAGATATGTATACTTGTTCATCCTACGTATCTGCTTCTTCATATCCTTTGACTTACACATCCCTCTTCCCCCATCATCTCACCTGGTAACCACTGTTTTGTTCTCTATCTCTGTATATTTAAACAATTTTTTAAAATGTCACATATAAGTGAGATAATGTGAAAAATTTCTTTCTGTGTCTGGTTTATTTCACCTAGCATAATGTTTTCCAAGCTCAACCGTGTTGTGGCAAAGTGCAAGCTCTCATTACTTCAAGCTGAGTAATAGTCCATTGTATGCATGTAGTACAGTTTCTTTATCCATTTGCCAGTCAACAGGAACTTAGGTTGTTTTCATATCTTAGTTATTGTGAATAACGATGCAATGAACATGGGAGTACATATATCTTTATGAGATTGTAATTTCATTTCCTTTGGGTATATACCCAGAAAAGATATTGCTGAGTCATATGAGAATTCTACTTTTCATTTACTTAGAAACTTCTATATTGTTTTCCACATTGGCGACACCAGTCTACATTTCCACTGACAGCATTACGAGAGTTCTTTTTCTTCACAATCTCTCCAACATTTATTATCTTTTGACCTTTTGTCAATAGCCATCTTAATGGGTATGAGGTGATATTCCATAGTGGTTTTGATTTGTATTTTCTTGATGGTTAATGATGTTGAGCACCTTTTTATATACCTGTTGTCCATTTTTAAGTCTTCTTTGGAGAAATGTCTATTCAGGTTTTTTGCCTGTATTTTAACTGGGTTATGTTTTTCCCACTACTGAGTTGTATGAATTCTTCATAAATATAATATATTAACCCCTTGTCAGATATATGGTTTGCAAATTTTTTTCAATTTGTAGACTGCCATCTTATGTTTATTGTTTAAGAGAAACAGAATTTTAAGATGAGTTTTCTGAATGGGTTGTGGGGTTTATGAAATCTGCTCTCTAATCTGATTAGATTTAAATATGCTAATGATTCTATTTTCAGTGGTAGAAAAAGTACTGATGGTCTGTGGCATGGTCTGACAGTACAGATACACAAAATCTCACCATTGCATACTATTGATCAATGGTATATAAGAATCTTAGAAGGATCTGCATGATTATATATGATACTTTTAAACACTTCTGTCTGACTAACAAGTATAATGAGATTGGCTGGTTGCTTCTAATGTTGCTTAATTAAGTAGGAAAAGAAAAAGATGAACTCAAGGATTCAACGTCCCAATTCAAATGCTACGTAAATGACTTGATAGCTTCTATATGAGCCCTGAAGGAGACTGCTATCTCCTGTAGCTCAGGGCTGAGGTTGTGGAAAACCAAATCTTTATCATGCAACTGGCTGAATTACAATACGAGTTTGAACCGCCAACCTCACAGGTTGCCTTCTGTTAAAATGTGGACATTGATTGCAAAGGAAGTAATGGGGTTCCTGAAAGATGAAATGGAGATACGTGGGAAGATCCTGATGAAGCTTAAGACATTGAGCCCCTAAATTCTGCATCATTTTTGCCAGTGGAAGCAGACTTTCCAGACATAGTGGAAGCATCTTTTCTATCCCCATTTGAGGGGATTTACTATGTATTGCCTGAAGAAACTCTAATGGCTTCTCCCGAGATAGTTATCTTGTAAGACTAATGGTTCTCCTCATAGCTAAAGTCCAGAAGGTGCCTAAAGGTGAAGTATACATCCTCATGAGTAAAACGAGGAGGTGCACTATATTCCAAAAGAACTACTTTGTGCTTTCTAATTTATACAGACAAAAATCCCGGGAACATGTGTGGGAACAGATACTAATGGTGTGGGATAATGATGAAAGGAACATAAAGTTGGATCAAGTCAAATTATTCATATAAGCTCACTAAGCAGTGATTCTTAACTAATGTCGCAGCTCAGGGAGTTGAAAGGGGTTCTAATAGTTTGTTTTGTTGGTTGCCCGAAACAGGGACCAAAAGGTGACCAATAATCAGCAAGTCAGAAATACCGTACTTGCTTTGGTTTAATGTGGAGAAAGGAATTTAAAAGCTTAGGGGGATTAGTATGTATATTAGCCAGGGTTCTCTAGAGGGACAGAAGTAATGCAATATACATATATATTCTATATATATATGGGAGTTTATTAAGTATTAACTTGTGCAATCACAAAGTTCCACAATAGGCCTTCTGCAGGCTGAGGAGAGCCAGTCTGAGTTCCAAAACTGAAGAACCTGGAGTCCAATGTTCAAGGACTGGAAGCATCCAGCATGGGAGACAGATATAGATTAGGAGGCTAGGCCAGTCTCTCTTTTCACATTTTTCTACCTGCTTTATAATCTAACCATGATGGCAGCTGATTAGATTGTGCCCAACCAGATTAAGGGTAGGTCTGCCTTTCCCAGCCCATTAACTCAAATGTTAATCTCCTTTGGCAACACCCTCACAGACACACCCAGGATCAAAAATTTGTATCCTTAAATCTAATCAATTGACACTCAGTATTAACCATCACAGTATGTTAGGGTGGATTTGTCATTTAAGACAAACTCATCTACCCTGGGAGGGTTTAGAACTCACAACTTGAATCATGACTGTGAGAAATAAATGTGTGAGGTGGTCAGACAGCTACCTGGTCACAAATTAATTACATTGGACTGCTTCTATCATGGAAAAGGCAGTATTTTGTTCTCACTGCAATAGACAAAATCTGTATATGAATCTGCTGTCCCTGCATATAATGCTTCTGCCAAAAATGCTGTCCATGGAGTTACGGGGTACCTTATCTACTGTCTCGGTATTTTACACAACATTGCTTCTGATCAATGAACTCAACTCACTGCAAAGTAAGTGCAGCAATGAGGCCATGCTCACAGAATTCACTGGTCTTATGTTCCCCACCATCTAGAAGCTGCTGGCTTGATAGAGTTGTGGAATGGCCTGTTGAAGACTCAGTTGCAGTGCCAGCTAAATGAAAATACCTGGCAGGCCTGGGGCAAAGTTCTACAGAAGGCTGTATATGCTCTGAATCAGCATCTACTAAATGATGTTATTTCTCCAACAGTTAGATTTCACAGGTCCAGGAATCAAGTGGTGGAAATGAGAGTGGCTCATCTCACCATTATCCCTAGTGACCCACTAGCAAAATTTTGTTTCCTGTCACTGCAATCTTATCCTCTGCTATATTCTGCTGGCCTGGAGGTCATAGTTCCAGAGGGAGGAATGCTTCCATGAGAAGACACAACAGTGATTAAATTGAAGTGGAAGTTAAGACTGCAGCCAGGCCACTTTGGGCTCCTCATGCCTCTGAATTGATATGCAAAGAGAGTTACTGTGTTGAATTGGGTGATTGATCCTGACTCCTAAAGGGAAATTGGGCTACTACTCTACACTGGAGGTAAGGAAGCATATGTCTGGAATACAGGAGATCCCTTAGGGGGTTTGGGTATTTTTATGCCCTGTGATTAAAGTCAATGGAAAATTATAGCCACCCAATTAAGGAAGGACTACTAATAAACCAGACCCTTCAGGAATGAAGATTTGGTCACCCTATCAGGTAGTCAACCATGACCAGCTGAGGTGCTTGCTGAATGCAGAAAGAATGCATAATACATAGAAGAAGGTCATTATAAATGCCACCTAGGACCATGTGACCCCTACAGAAACAAGGATTGTAATTGTCCTGAGTATTTCCTCCTTTGTCTGGTTATGAATATGTTTGTGTATACATGTTAAGCAAATATCTTTGTTTTCTTCCCTGCCTTAGCTCCTTATCATGTAACATAAGATTATTGGCTTTATATCATAGTATTTAAGTATTTTAAACTTTACATCACAGTATTTATCTTACAATATATCAAGAAGAGTAAACATCATTCATGTACTTTATCTCCTTTTCTGGAGAAGGAATTAGTGTGTTTTCAGTTGCACACAGGATAGATGCATCATATTATGTGGCATATGGCCCTGTTATTGTTTTTATTTGAAGATGAAGTATGGTTTAGGGAGATGTGTATCTGCACTAAGCTGGCAAGGGGTAAACATGTGAAAGTTAATATTATGTGTCTTTTTAAAAATGTTATTATTATTTTTTTGAGACAAGGTCTCACTCTGCTGCCCAGGCTGGAGTGCAGCGTTGCCATCACAGGTTGCTGCAGCCTTAACCGCCTGGGCTCAAGTGATTCTCCCACCTCAGCCTCCCAGATGGGACTGCAGGTGTGCACCACCATGCCCAGCTAATTATTTCTTTTTCTTCTTCTCCTTCTCCTTCCTCTTCCTCTCCTTCTCCTTCCTCTTCCTCTCCTTCTCCTCCTCTTCCTCTCCTTCTCCTTCTTCTCTTCTCTTTTCTTCTCTTTCTCTTCTCTTTCCTCCTCCTCCTCCTTCTCCTCCTCCTCCCCCTTCTCCTCCTCCTCCCCCTTCTCCTCCTCCTCCCCTTTCTCCTCCTCCTCCTCCCTCCTCCTCCTCTCTCCTCCTCCTCCCTCCTCCTCCTCCCTTCTCCTCCTCCTCTTCCTCCTCCTCCTTCTAGACAGGGTCTCTCTATGTTGTCCAGGCTGGTCTTGAACTTCTAAACTCCAGCTATTGTCTTGCATCAGCCTCTAAAACTGCTTGGATTACAGGCATGAGCCACCATGCTCCAGCTATGTGTTTTCCAGATGAAATTTACATTTAAATCAGTAAACTAAGCAAAGCAGGTTGCTCTCTCTAATGTGGTTGGGCTTTATCTAAGTAGATAAAGATTAAAATACGACAAAAAAGTTGACTCTCCTCAAGTAGAAAGAATTCTTCCTGCCTGATTGTCTTTGAACTTGGACATCTGCTTTTTTTCTGGTCTTTGGACTTAACCTAAAACATAGGATTTTTCTGGGTCTTGAAGCTGCCAGCCTTTGAATTAGAACTACAACATGGGCTCTCCTGGTTCTCAGGCCTTTTGGACTAACTGAAACTAAGCCATTGGCTCTTCGGGGTCTTCAGTTTGCTGACTAACTCTGCAGATTTGGGTACTTGCCAGCCTCTATAATCATATGGGCTAATCCCTTAAAATAAGTGAATACATAAATGAATAAATAAATATCCTAATCCTAATGGTACTGTTTCTCTGGAGAATCCCAATATTCATGCCAAATTAGAAATTAAATGAGTCAGTGTTAAAATATTCAGCACAATACCTGACATACTAATTACTTAGTTTTTGTTTTGTTTCAAGGGAGGTAGGGAGATAAGGAAAATGGCCATGGGACACTTCTTTAAACAGGAATGTGGATAGCAGTGGAAAACAGTTCCTAAAGAGATCTGCATATAAAAGACAGATTAAAAAAAAACTTATCATTCCTTAACAACTGTGTATTTTCCTTAAAATAAGTCTGTTGGAGATGGGAGAAGGTCTTGGATTCTCCCCAAAATTTAAAGTGAGTAGATGAGAAATCTCACAGAAAATCTGAGTATTAAGCTATGGAAATGTTCAAACATATATAAAAGTTTTAAAAAAATGTAACTGAACTCCTATATACCCACCATTTAGATTCCACTATTAACATTGTATAATACTTGTTTCCTCTGTTATGAGTTTGAACTCTCCAAGGAAATCCTACCTGACTTCAGTAACTGTGACAGTCTAGAAGTTATTTATTTTAATAAATCCAATTCTGTCTTCAAGTTTCAACTTATTCCTCCTCATTTTGTTCACTTAAACATTAAATCATTAAGAAAATATCTGTTAAATGCCATACCCTAAACTGAATTATTATGACAAAGAAAATTAATTTGGTTTCCCTTTGTCAATTGCATATGAATTTAAATACATTTCCTATAAATCATATTTATATTAAAATGCCGGCTATGGTTTTAATTGAGATGGCATGAAATCTATAGATCAAATTGATCTATATGAAATTGAATTGATGGCTTAACAATATTGAGTTTTTGTCCCACAACAGGATATATTTCTACACTTATTTAGGTCTTAATTTCTGTCATCAATGTTATGCAATTAACAGTGTACAAATATTCTGTCATACTTTTCCATAGGTATTTTATATGTTCAATGCTATTGTAAATGGTATTTTTTTAATTTGAATTTCTGACTGTTTATTGCTAATACATAAATATAAAATTTAGTTTTAAAGTTACTTCTGTATCTTATAACCCTGCTAAACTCACTTATTAAGTTTAGGTTATGTTTTACTTTTCGGGGAGTAGATTTTTCATGTCATCTGCAGATAATGGCAGTTTATTTCTTCCTTTCCAAACTGGGAGTCATTATTTTCTTTTTCTTGCCTCATTCTTTGGCTAAAACTCCAGTACAATATTAAAAATGAGTAGCGAGAACAGACGTGTTTTGTTCCAGATCTCTTAGGAAAAATCATTCAGTCTTTCACCATTAAGTATGATGTTAGCTATAGTTTTTGTTTGTTTGTTTTAATACGTGCCCTTTGTAGATTAAGGAAGTATCCTTGTTTGCTGAAAATTGTTATTAGGAATGGATACTGGATTTTGTCAATGATTTTCTGCATCTATTGAGATAATCATGTTTTTATTTTTTAGTCTGTTAATTTGGATAATTACATAAGTTTATTTTTTTTTTCAAATATTAACCAAATCTTGCCTTCCTGGAATAAAACCTACTTAGTAACTACGGATTATATTTGTTACACATCATTTATTTGATCTAATAAACATTCATTTAAAATTTTGCGGCTGTATTCATAGAGAGTATTGTTCTGTAGTTTTTTTGTAATATTTTTAATCTAGATTTGTTAAAAGAATACTGGGATCATAGTATAAGTTGGGTAGTATTACCTCCTCTACAATTTTCTGGAAGAAGTTATGTAAATTGTGTTTATTTTCTTCATAAATATTTGGTAGAATTTATCACTACAGCTATTGGGTGCTAGGGTTTTGTTTGTGGAATATTTACTACAAATTCATTTTATTTAATAAATATAGGGCTATTTACTTTGTTCTTTCTTGAATGAGCCTTTGACATTTTCTGTTTCTCAAGGAATTTTCACATTTCGTTTGAGTGTTGAATTTATTGGCAGAACATTGCTATAACACCTCTTTTTTGTTTGTTTGTTTTTTTGTTTTTTTTAATTTTATTATTATTATACTTTAAGTTTCAGGGTACATGTGCACAATGTGCAGGTTTGTTACATATGTAAACATGTGCCATGCTGGTGTGCTGCACCCATTAACTCATCATTTAGCATTAGGTATATCTCCTAATGCTATCCCTCACCCCTACCCCCACCCAACAGTCCCCAGAGTGTGATGTTCCCCTTCCTGTGTCCATGTGTTCTCATTGTTCAATTCTCACCTATGAGTGAGAACATGCGGTGTTTGGTTTTTTGTCCTTGCGATAGTTTACTGAGAATGATGATTTCCAATTTCATCCATGTCCCTACAAAGGACATGAACTCATCATTTTTTATGGCTGCATAGTATTCCATGGTGTATATGTGCCACATTTTCTTAATCCAGTCTATCGTTGTCGGACATTTGGGTTGGTTCCAAGTCTTTGCTGTTATGAATAGTGCTGCAATAAACATACGTGTGCATGTGTCTTCATAGCAGCATGATTTATAGTCCTTTGGGTATATACCCAGTAATGGGATGGCTGGGTCAAATGGTATTTCTAGTTCTAGATCCCTGAGGAATCGCCACACTGACTTCCACAAGGGTTGAACTAGTTTACAGTCCCACCAACAGTGTAAAAGTGTTCCTATTTCTCCACATCCTCTCCAATTTCTCCACATCCTCTCCAGCACCTGTTGTTTCCTGACTTTTTAATGATTGCCATTGTAACTGGTGTGAAATGGTATCTCATTGTGGTTTTGATTTGCATTTCTCTGATGGCCAGTGATGGTGAGCATTTTTTCATGTGTCTGTTGGATGCATAAATGTCTTCTTTTGAGAAGTGTCTGTTCATGTTCTTTGCCCACTTTTTGATGGGGTTGTTTGTTTTTTTCTTGTAAATTTGTTGGAGTTCATTGTAGATTCTGGATATTAGCCCTTTCTCAGATGAGTAGGTTGTGACAATTTTCTCCCATTTTGTAGGTTGCCTGTTCACTCTGATGGTAGTTTCTTTTGCTGTGCAGAAGCTCTTTAGTTTAATTAGATCCCATTTGTCAATTTTGGCTTTTGTTGCCATTGCTTTTGGTGTTCTAGACATGAAGCCCTTGCCCATGCCTATGTCCTGAACGGTAATGCCTAGGTTTTCTTCTAGGATTTTTATGGTTTTAGGTCTAACGTTTAAGTCTTTAATCCATCTTGAATTAATTTTTGTATAAGGTGTAAGGAAGGGATCCAGTTTCAGCTTTCTACATATGGCTAGCCAGTTTTCCCAGCACCATTTATTAAATAGGGAATCCTTTCCCCATTGCTTGTTTTTCTCAGGTTTGTCCAAGATCAGATAGCTGTAGATATGCGGCGTTATTTCTGAGGGCTCTGTTCTGTTCCATTGATCTATATCTCTGTTTTGGTACCAGTACCATGCTGTTTTGGTTACTGTAGCCTTGTAGTATAGTTTGAAGTCAGGTAGCATGATGCCTCCAGCTTTGTTCTTTTGGCTTAGGATTGACTTGGTGATGCAGGCTCTTTTTTGGTTCCATATGAACTTTAAAGTAGTTTTTTCCAATTCTGTGAAGAAAGTCATTGGTAGCTTGATGGGGATGGCATTGAATCTATAAATTGCCTTGGGCAGTATGGCCATTTTCACGATATTGATTCTTCCTACCCATGAGCATGGAATGCTCTTCCATTTCTTTGCATCCTCTTTTATTTCATTGAGCAGTGGTTTGTGGTTCTCCTTGAAGAGGTCCTTCACGTCCCTTGTAAGTTGGATTCCTAGGTATTTTATTCTCTTTGAAGCAATTGTGAATGGGTGTTCACTCATGATTTGGCTCTCTGTCTGTTATTGGTGTATAAGAATGCTTGTGATTTTTGTATATTGATTTTGTATCCTGAGACTTTGCTGAAGTTGCTTATCAGCTTAAGGAGATTTTGGGCTGAGACAATGGGGTTTTCTAGATATACAATCATGTCATCTGCAAACAAGGACAATTTGACTTCCTCTTTTCCTAATTGAATACACTTTATTTCCTTCTCCTGCCTAATTGCCCTGGCCAGAACTTCCAACACTATGTTGAATAGGAGTGGTGAGAGAGGGCATCCCTGTCTTGTGCCACTTTTCAAAGGGAATGCTTCCAGTTTCTGCCCATTCAGTAAGATATTGGCTGTGGGTTTGTCATAGATAGCTCTTATTATTTTGAGATACGTCCCATCAATACCTAATTTCTTGAGAGTTTTTAGCATGAAGGGTTGTCGAATTTTGTCAAAGGCCTTTTCTGCATCTATTGAGATAATCATGTGGTTTTTGTCTTTGGTTCTGTTTATATGCTGGATTACATTTATTGATTTGCATATATTGAACCAGCCTTGCATCCCAGGGATGAAGCCCACTTGATCATGGTGGATAAGCTTTTTGATGTGCTGCTGGGATTCGGTTTGCCAGTATTTTATTGAGGATTTTTTCATCAATGTTCATCAGAGATATTGGTCTAAAATTCTCTTTTTTGGTTGTGTCTCTGCCCAGCTTTGGTATTAGGATGATGCTGGCCTCATAAAATGAGTTAGGGAGGATTCCCTCTTTTTCTATTGATTGGAATAGTTTCAGAAGGAATGGTACTAGTTCCTCCTTGTACCTCTGGTAGAATTCGGCTGTGAATCCCTCTGGTCCTGGGCTCTTTTTGGTTGGTAAGCTATTGATTTTTGCCACAATTTCAGAGCCTGTTATTGGTCTATTCAGAGATTCAACTTCTTCCTGGTTTAGTCTTGGGAGGGTGTATGTGTCAAGGAATTTATCCATTTCTTCTAGATTTTCTAGTTTATTTGTGTAGAGGTTTTTGTAGTATTCTCTGATGGTAGTTTGTATTTCTGTGGGATCAGTGGTGACATCTCCTTTATTATTTTTTATTGCGTCTATTTGATTCTTCTCTCTTTTCTTCTTAATTAGTCTTGCTAGTGGTCTATCAATTTTGTTGATCCTTTCAAAAAACCAGCTCCTGGATTCATTAATTTTTTGAAGGGTTTTTTGTGTCTCTATTTCCTTCAGTTCTGCTCTGATTTTAGTTATTTCTTGCCTTCTGCTAGCTTTTGAATGTGTTTGCTCTTGCTTTTCTAGTTCTTTTAATTGTGATGTTAGGGTGTCAATTTTGGATCTTTCCTGCTTTCTCTTGTGGGCATTTAGTGCTATAAATTTCCCTCTACACACTGCTTTGAATGTGTCCCAGAGATTCTGGTATGTTGTGTCTTTGTTCTTGTTGGTTTCAAAGAACATCTGTATTTCTGCCTTCATTTCGTTATGTACTCAGTAGTCACTCAGGAGCAGGTTGTTCAGTTTCCATGTAGTTGAGTGCTTTTGAGTGCGTTTTTCAATCCTGAGTTCTAGTTTGATTGCACTGTGGTCTGAGAGACAGTTTGTTATAATGTCTGATCTTTTACATTTGCTGAGGAGAGCTTTACTTCCAACTATGTGGTCACTTTTGGAATACGTGTGGTGTGGTGCTGAAAAATATGTATATTCTGTTGATTTGGGGTGGAGTGTTCTGTAGATGTCTATTAGGTCTGCTTGGTGCAGAGCTGAGTTCAATTCCTGGGTATCCTTGTTAACTTTCTGTCTCGTTGATCTGTCTAATGTTGACAGTGGGGTGTTAAAGTCTCCCATTATTATTGTGTAGGAGTCTAAGTCTCTTTGTAGGTCACTCAGGACTTGCTTTATGAATCTGGATCTCCTGTATTGGGTGCATATATATTTAGGATAGTTAGCTCTTCTTGTTGAATTGATCCCTTTACCATTATGTAATGGCCTTCTTTGTCTCTTTTGATCTTTGTTGGTTTAAAGTCTGTTTTATCAGAGACTAGGATTGCAACCCCTGCCTTTTTTTGCTTTCCATTTGCTTGGTAGATCTTCCTCCATCCTTTTATTTTGAGCCTATGTGTGTCTCTGCACATGAGATGGATTTCCTGAATACAGCACACTGATGGGTCTTGACTCTTTATCCAGTTTGCCAGTCTCTGTCTTTTAATTGGAGCATTTAGTCCATTTACATTTAAAGTTAATATTGTTATGTGTGAATTTGATCCTGTCATTATGATGTTAGCTGGTTATTTTGCTCGTTAGTTGATGCAGTTTCTTCCTAGCCTCGATGGTCTTTACAATTTGGCATGATTTTCCAGTGGCTGGTACTGGTTGTTCCTTTCCATGTTTAGCGCTTCCTTCAGGAGCTCTTTTAGGGCAGGCCTGGTGGTGACAAAATCTCTCAGCATTTGCTTGTCTGTAAAGTATTTTATTTCTCCTTCACTTATGAAGCTTAGTTTGGCTGGATATGAAATTCTGGGTTGAAAATTCTTTTCTTTAAGAATGTTGAATATTGGCCCCCACTCTCTTCTGGCTTGTAGAGTTTCTGCTGAGAGATCAGCTGTTAGTCTGCTGGGCTTCCCTTTGTGGGTAACCCGACCTTTCTCTCTGGCTGCCTTTAAAATTTTTCCTTCATTTCAACTTTGGAGAATCTGACAATTATGTGTCTTGGAGTTGTTCTTCTCGAGGAGTATCTTTGTGGCATTCTCTGTATTTCCTGAATCTGAATGTTGGCCTGCCTTGCTAGATTGGGGAAGTTCTCCTGGATAATATCCTGCAGAGTGTTTTCCAACTTGGTTCCATTCTCCCCGTCACTTTCAGGTACACCAATCAGATGTAGATTTGGTCTTTTCTCATAGTCCCATATTTCTTGGAGGCTTTGTTCGTTTCTTTTTATTCTTTTTTCTCTAAACTTCCCTTCTCGCTTCATTTCATTCATTTCATCTTCCATCACTGATACCCTTTCTTCCAGTTGATCGCATCGGCTCCTGAGGCTTCTGCATTCTTCACGTAGTTCTCGAGCCTTGGCTTTCAGCTCCATCAGCTCCTTTAAGCACTTCTGTGTATTGGTTATTCTAGTTATACATTCTTCTAAATTTTTTTCAAAGTTTTCAACTTCTTTGCCTTTGGTTTGAATTTCCTCCTGTAGCTCAGAGTAGTTTGATTGTCTGAAGCCTTCTTCTCTCAACTCGTCAGTCATTCTCCGTCCAGTTTGTTCCATTGCTGGTGAGGAACTGCATTCCTTTGGAGGAGGAGAGGCGCTCTGCTTTTTAGAGTTTCCAGTTTTTCTGCTCTGTTTTTTCCCCATCTTTGTGGTTTTATCTACTTTTGGTCTTTGATGATGGTGATGTACAGATGGGTTTTTGGTGTGGATGTCCTTTCTGTTTGTTAGTTTTCCTTCTAACAGACAGGACCCTCAGCTGCAGGTCTGTTGGAGTTTACTAGAGGTCCACTCCAGACCCTGTTTGCCTGGGTACCAGCAGCGGTGGCTGCAGAACCGCAGATTTTCGTGAACCGCGAATGCTGCTGTCTGATCGTTCCTCTGGAGGTTTTGTTTCAGAGGAGTACCCAGTCATGTGAGGTGTCAGTCTGCCCCTACTAGGGGGTGCCTCCCAGTTAGGCTGCTCGGGGGTCAGGGGTCAGGGACCCACTTGAGGAGGCAGTCTGCCAGTTCTCAGATCTCCAGCTGCATGCTGGGAGAACCACTGCTCTCTTCAAAGTTGTCAGACAGGGACATTTAATTCTGCAGAGGTTACTGCTGTCTTTTTGTTTGTCTGGGCCCTGCCCCCAGAGGTGGAGCCTACAGAGGCAGGCAGGCCTCCTTGAGCTGTGGTGGGCTCCACCCAGTTCGAGCTTCCTGGCTGCTTTGTTTACCTAAGCAAGCCTGGGCAATGGCGGGCGCCCCTCCCCCAGCCTCAGTGCCACCTTGCAGTTTGATCTCAGACTGCTGTGCTAGCAATCAGTGAGACTCCGTGGGCGTAGGACCCTCCGAGCCAGGTGTGGGATATAATCTCCTGGTGCACCGTTTTTTAAGCCCGTCAGAAAAGCGCAGTATTAGGGTGGGAGTGACCCGATTTTCCAGGTGCCGTCTGTCACCCTTTTCTTTGACTAGGAAAGGGAACTCCCTGACCCCTTGCGCTTCCTGAGTGAGGCAATGCCTCGCCCTGCTTTGGTTCGGACATGGTGGGCTGCACCCACTGTCTGGCACTCCCTAGTGAGATGAACCCGTTACCTGAGATGGAAATGCAGAAATCACCGTCTTCTGCGTCGCTCACGCTGGAAGCTGTAGACTGGAGCTGTTCCTATTTGGCCATCTTGGCTGCCAGCTCAACATCTCTTTGTTATCCTTTTAATATCTGTAGACTCTGTAATGACATCAATTTTTTCATTCCTGATTTTTATAATTTGTGTTCTCACACTCTCTCTCTCCAGTTCTTCCTCTTTTCCCCCCACCAATAAATTTTTCTAGTTATTTATCAATTTTATTGATATCCAGAAAAAAATAAATATTGGATTCACCAATTTATTTCTGTTACTATTCTGTTTTTTTTATTTGTTTGTTTCCATGTGGATCTTTAGTATGTTCTTTCTCCTACTTACTTTAGATTCAATTATGCTTCTTTTTCTACATTCAAATGAGAAATCTGAGGTTATTTCATTGAGATCTCTTTTCTTTTCTAATGTATGTGTTAGTGCTATAAACTTTCTTCTAAGAACTGCTTTAATAGCAGCTCACACATTTTGGTATATTGTGTTTGTATCTTTGCTCATCTCAAAATGTTCTCAAATTTGCTTATGTATTTTCTTTTTGTCTGATGGTTATTTAGAAGTGTTATTTCATTGCCAAATGTTTTTGGCTTTTCTAGAGATGTTTCTGTTGTTGATTTCTAACTCAATTCCCCTTTGGTTAGAGAACATACTTTGAATGAATTGTATCCACTGAAATTTATTGAGACTTATTTCATTGCCCAGAATACAGTTTAGGTATAGGTTATACGTACACATGAAAAAAAAATGTTTATTATCCTGTTTTTGAAAGAAGTGTACAAGCCAATTAAGTCAAATTAGATAATTTTTTCAAATATTTTATATCCTTTTTTGTTTTCTGTTACTACTTCTAGTACTTATTGAAAGATGGGTATTGATACCTCTGAATCTAGTTATGAATTTGTCCACTTTCACTGATGTCCCATTGATTTTTTTCTTCATGTATATTGAAGGTCTGCTTTTAGGTCTGGGATTGTTACATCTTCTTCATGTATTTTCTCTTTTTATGGAACAAACTTATTTTATCCCTTGCAACATTCTTTACTCTGAAATCTATTTATTGTAATATTAATTTAGCCACTTTAGCTTTCTTTTGATTAGTGTTAGCAAGGAATATCTTTTCATATCCTTTTAATGATAACTTGTTTTTATTTAAAATATTACCAAAACAGTGCATATGGTTCAGTCATCTTTTTTTTTATCCAGTCTGATAATCTTTGGCTTTTAATTAAATTATCTAGACCATTTATATTTAAAGTAATTGCAGATATTATTAGATTTACATTTATCATTGCTGATGAAATTACCATTGTTTTTTGTCATATCTGATATTTGCTCCCTATTTTTCTGTCTTTGAGTTAATTGAATGTATTTATTATCCCACTTTAATTTCTTTGTTGGCTTACTAATCATAACTCTTTAGTTGTTCTTTTAGTTGTTTATTTAGGATGTGTAATATGCATTTTTAACTTATTAGCCTCCCTCCAAGTGACATTGTACCACTTCATTTTCCCCCTACTGAACTTTATTATTTGTATATATTTCACTTTAACATGGTCATATAAACTACTCTACATGTTTGTTTTTGTTTAAACAATTATCTTTTAAAGGCTTTTAAATGTTAAGAAAACTCATATATTTGCCAATGTAGCTTCCATTTCCAGTGCTCTTTATTCCTTTGTGTTGATTTATATTTCATCCTAGTGTTATTTTTCTTCTGCTTGATGGAATTCTTTGACATTTCTTTGAGTTCAGGTCTGATTAAGTGAATATTTTACTTTTGCATGTCTGAAGATATTCGTATTTATTTATTCTTTGTTTTCTTTTACACAGATGTTTAAACTGGGCATAAAATTCTAGGTCTTCAGGTTTTCTTTTTTTTTTTTTTTTTTTGAGATGAGGTCTTGCAGTGTTGTCCAGGCTGGTCTCTGGTCTTCAACTCCTGGGTTCATGCAATTCACCTGCCTTGACCTCCCATAATGCTGGAATTACAGGCATGAGCCACCACACCCAGCCTGCAGTTTTAAAAATTATAATTTTATTATTTTAAAGATGTTACTTCCCTGTCTTCATAATTATGTCTAATTATGTCTTTTTACTGTTTTAATGTATTTGCCTTCTACTTCTAACAGCCGTGTCAGTTCTGGGTTGAATTCAGGTGATTGATTTTTCATTATAAGTCATATTTTTCTCTTTCATTGTATGCCTGGTAATTTTTGAGTGGATGCTAAGCATTGTAAATATTACCTTGTTGAGAGCTGGATATATTTATGTACTTATATTATTAAACTTTGTTTTATAATGAAGTTAAACTAGTTGTGAATACTTTAATGTCTTGCTGTTAAGAGTTATTAGTTGAGACCAGAACAATGTTCAGTCTAGAGCTAATTACTCCTCATTACTGTGGCTAAGCCTTCCTGTGTTTTCCACTCAATGCCTCATGAATTAGGGGTTTTCTAGTCTGGTTGATGAGAAAATATACTTTTCTTGACCCTGAGTGAGTACTGAATGCTGTTTCTTCTAATTCTTTTGGTTGTTTTCCTCCACTTTACACTACTTTTCTTACATGCAAGAATTGTTCAGTAGACAGCTGAATACTAGAGAGGGATCCTCTGGATATCTGTGAATTTCTGTGTACTGCTCTTTATTTCCTGGTATGCTGTCCCATGAATTCTAAATGCCTTGTCCTCCCTGGACTTACCATTCTATTTTCTAAACTCAAAAAGTTCCTTGAGACTTTGTCTATATTTATTCTCTTTGTGTTATGGTCTGGAAAACCTCGCAATACAATAACAGAAGGCAATTGTGAGGCTTATTTCATATTTGTGTCATATTTCAGGGATCACTGTTCTTTTTGCCTAATGTTCAGTATCTTAAAATGTGTTGCTTCAAGTATTTTGTCTGTTTTTTGTTTGTGTGAGTGTGTTATTGTTTTAGATGGAAAGGTAAGTTGTTCGTGTTAGTCTATCTTGGTGGAAGCAGAACTTATATAGATATCAGGAGGAGGAAACCAAATAGAATAAAAATGTTTAGAGACCCACTTATCTGGATTTTATTTGTTTTTTCCATTTAGTAAACTTGTAAGACTTGTTCTTTATTAAAGACATCAGTTGTTCAACTAAACGTAGTTCCACGTCATTATTTTGAGGATTAAATAAAATAATGGTAATAACCCAGCAGAGGATACAATAAAGACCTATCCCTGTTCTCTTTGTGGCAGACTGTACAATTGATCTGGTAAGCTTAAGTCAACTAATCACATCCCTTTCCATCAGTGATTCTGCTTAGTGACAACTCCATAATCAGTTCCTGTGGAATTAGTTCTTTGCATTTAAAAGAAGGAATTTGAATTTATTTCTACTAGGTGTGTTTCTGTTACAAACAATTTATCTCTGCTCCACTTTATTCCTATTTATCTGCATACTGAGTCTGACAGCTAACCATGTCCTCTATATCTTACAAACAATTGTCATTTACAAATTGGCTAAGCATACCTTCAATTTAATGAATAACTCCCCATCTTGAAGTGCTATTTTGTGATGAACACTTACAGAAATGAATTCCTGTATAAGTTATTAATACCAGTTTTCTTCACATATTTTGATAAATGGAATATTGAGTATATTTTTATTTTCCAAAAACTATAAATCCAGAAAAATGAGACTACTCAGTATGTGTCAAGGGCATGATCAATGTGTGACTTCACATCCAGAAAATATAGCCAACTAATTTCATCACGTGACATCAGACCCAATATAGAAGAATCTTTTGACATCGAGCAATTTGAAGAATGACTTGCATTTTATGACTCAACATGATTTCTAGATGGGATTAATATCAGAGCAATATTGCAAGGGTCTCCAGTTTCCAGCCTGAGTGGTCAGATAAAATGAGAAAAGAAGAACCTTCAAAAAAGAGTCAATACAGGGCCTAGCACTGATCATCCAAATAGTTGTTTGGAGGTTCCAACACTAAGTTAAAACACTAGTTGCTAAAGAAAGGCTTCCTATTATAGTGGGAAGTGTTACATAAAATAAGTAACTGATATTTTATAGGTACTTACAGGAAATGCACAAGGTTATGAAAAGGAGTAAATTTTACAAATAAGAAAATAATAATGTTAATAATAATGGATTCTATTATAATTATTATAATATCTAGAATTTATACAGACTTTAAACTTTTTATTCAAGCCTAATTCATACACAGAAGAGAGTATCAAGAGAATTTTTATGTATTACAAATGTCCTCCATATCTTCTGAATTTTTGTTATGAACTTTAACTTTGGTAATATCATTCCTAATTTAAGGTTACAAATACCAAGGCCAGGAGAGTTTAAGCAACTTTTAAAGTAGGTGATATTGTTATTAAGCATATGACTTAAAACTTGATTATGAGTGTTAGATGGTTCCAAAGCCAGTGTTCTTTACTAAAGTTGTATTCCTGTAGTCCCTGTTTTGTGAAATGTACATATGCTATCAAATTTAATTATCAAAGAAACTCTGGGCAGTAGATAGTATTCTCTTCAATTTACAAATAATGAACCCAAGGTTTACTGTGTTTAAGTAATGTTCTGAACACATCTACTATCTGTCAGAATGGAGATTCAAATCCAGATCTTTTTTATTCTCTTTCAGCACACTTTGTTATTTCTCTCCATACCCAGCCAGCCTAAATGCCTGTCTGAACACATGTAGCCAATATTTAATGAATAAAGTCTCTATCTGAGACACAGACAGGAGTAGTAAAACAGGTAAAAAGAGGGTTCTTAGTAGAAAGAATCTAGAGACAAGAGAGCTCTTTGTGTGTTTGGATGTAGTTGCATGGTAGAAATATCTGTGGCAATTTTTTTTGTACTACTGATTAATAACCTTATCTCAGACTAATTAAATCATCATTTGTATGAGGGTGAGGGGTGGAGAAGCATTTTTTTTCCTCTCCAGATGATCTTAAGGTGCAGTCAGGATTGAGAATACTGAATTAGAGATTAAGGGGAGGCCAGTGAACAGAGTAAAAGTGAAACAAGAAAATCATCAGGTTTCTGATCTCATCAAGACTTGCAATCCATATTAGTGAGTTAGACTTTACCTGGAGGGCAATTGGAACCACTGTGGAGTCATAAGCAGAACAGTAAAGAGTCCCACTCACATTTGAAACTGCCATATAGAAAATCCATTGATCAGCAAATAGTAGCATCATTAAGAAGTCAGCTGCAAGGATGATGGTACTACGCATACATACACACGCTAATATATATGCTGCAACTGGAGATAAAAGTAAGGAGAAAGATTTGAGAATTCTGAAAAGTTAGATCATAAAGACTTAGGAAGTGATTCATTATAAAATGTGTGGCAAAAAGGGGAGTTGAAAATAATCCCCATATTTTTGGTCTTGGTTTTGTCATTCACTGAAATAAGGTAACATGAATAATAGAACAGAATTTGGGTAGAAATTTGTTCAGTTTTAAGCATTTTCAGTTAGATATGTATATAGAAATAAAATTTTCTGTGAGATATGCAGATAGAAATGTCTAGGGGGCAAAAAAAGTACACAAGTTTATAGCCCGGGGGTGAGAGATCTGGTCTGGGTCTATGGAATCAAAAGTTCTCTACAAATGAGTGGTGATTGAAACCATGCATTTTCTGTTGTTGTTGTTATGGTGGTGGTGGTGATGGTGGTGGTGATTGATTACTTGTTTTTTTTGTTTTATTTCTGTTTTTGTTTATTGAGACACGGTCTTGCTCTCTTGCCCAGGCTGGAGTGAGGTTGCAGTCCCAGCTCACTGTAGCCTCAAACTCCTGGACTCAAAAGATCCTCTTCCTTTAGCCTCCTCAGTAGCTGGGACTACAGGTACACACTACACCTAGCTAATTTTTATTTTTATTTTTTTCTTGTAGAGACAGGGTCTTGCTATGTTGCTTAGGCTGGTCTCAGACTCCTGGCCTCAAGTGATCCTTGCACCTCAGCTTCCCAAAGTGCTGAGATAATAGGCATGAGGCACCACACATGACTAGAAGGTTGGTTTTAAATTTTGATGTTGTTTGGCTTCCTTTACTTTTTCTGTTATTTGCTTGCTTGGCTGTTATTGTTGAACAAGAAAAGAGAGTAAATAGGTTTTATAAAATGTAGCTACCTGTAAGGTATTGCTTTTTTGTCACTTTTTTCTTATTTTTTTTTGTAGAAAGAAGAACAAATCAAACATGTATATGTTTTACTAGGTTTTGAAATCATCATGCACATTATCCAGACAAAATGATGAATGGTGAAAAACAAATCTTTGGAGGTGGCAGGAAAAATGCCTAGGTCATGAACATATACATTCAGCCTGGTGATGGTGTAGGGAAGGATAAATTTCAAAAGCAAGCATTTGTTCTCCTGGCAAAGGTTGCCAGGTAGAATAGTTTATTCTATTTTCGGACACAAAATTATTGTTTGCTTTCTACATTATGGATATCATTGATATTTTGCAAGAGAATTCTATAAACTGGTTTCTATGCCTGTGACCTTGGGTTTACCAGACAACCAATTCTGTTGAAATTTTCCAAAGCGCTCTAAAGAAGTGCATGAACAATATTTGAGTAGTTCTGATGATGTGGGTAATTAGAGAACACTACTTTGATAAAAATTTAGCAAAGTGGAAGTAAAACATTTTGAATATTTTGAAGAGATCTTAATCACATCAGATAGTCTCATTTTACATATGGAAAGATGGAGTCTTAATAAAGGGAAGTAACTTGCCTGAGGGTGTAAAGTTGAAATTAAATCAGGATTTGTCTGGATCCAATGTTCTCCATTACAAAATTCATGAATTGGGAAGAGCAGGTTCAAACTCCTGCTATGAATTGAGATAAAGAGTATATAAATGGGAGTTAATTAGCCTCAACTGGGCCACATAATGGGAGAGAGTACAGTAAGTCATTGCTCCTTTAGTTAAACTACATATGATACCACTCCTACTGACAAAACCTTTTCCCCTCATTATAGAATTGTGAAGAAAGGAGGACATCATACACAATTACATTAGTGTTTGATTATGTTGAATGTAAGTTTGGAAAGGGAAAAATTAGATTAAACCAGTAAGGAAGGCTTAGTCACCAACTGGGTGAAACAAAAAAAGATAAAGGGTGGCCTGGCTGTCCATTTTATATTGAAACATTGGATGTATTAAATCAGTGGACCTCTTGAATTTCCTGAGAGAGGAAATAGTGGTAAAGGGGGGAATATAGCCCTTCAGATGGAAAGAAAATATATGATTCCAGCTCATTTGTTTAGTCTTTCTGCAACTCAGAAAAAGCAAAAAGCTCATTAATTTACAATTGGTCATAATTTGTACAGAGCCTATTCTGAAGTTTACCTTTGCTTTATCTAGCTAAAAGGATTTGGAAAGCAAATTAACAGTGTAAACAGGATGGTAGGCAGCAATATTTAACCTCTTTAAGCGAGCAAACTTTTCCCCAATATATTTAAAACACAATTTATACATAGAGAGATGACATGCTAGTTACAGATTATTCTTATCTATTTATTATAGCAGGTCCCTATGGTGATTTCTACCTATGGGACTTAGCTTAGTTTGACCCAATGTATGTGTTCCTGAGAGAAGTCAGTTTCATTTATTTTGTAATCATCAAACTTTTAAAATATTGATACTAACTTGGACAGGCCATGAGTGCCATAATTAGTTCCACTTAATAACCTATGACTTTATTTTTATCAAGAAAGAAACACAATGTTTTTAGTAGACTATGAAGTAGAATAAAGAGTGGATATGGAAACAAGAACTATGAAACAGTATCAGAATATAAAGTAATTCTATTATTACTTTTAGTATTATTAAAAATTAAAAACTTAAGCAAAGAGGCTATTTTTTCATAAGCCAACTATTTTCTCTCATATATACCACTGTTTGACCCTTTCTTGGTAATACATTGTCCTAGCTGAAATTGTTAGGAGATTTCATTTCATGCCAGTAAACACAGCCTCCAGTTTGTGGCACTGCTACTGTGGATTCCTCAATTTCTATTGTATGTACTATTCATCTATGTATCCAAACTACTTCACACATAGTAGGCACTCAGTACAGGATTGACAGACCTATAACTGAACAAATGAGAAAGATGAGGACATATATAAAAACAGATGGAGTTAAAAATTTTTATTGGACACAAGATCATGGTACTAGCAACTCCCCCATCTGAAAAGAAACTGTCATAGTCATGATCCCTGCTACACAGGAAGCTGTCATTTCCAACAGCTGAATGATTTATAACAATTTATTGAAATTGGGATGGGCACCAGATCCAAGGACAGATACAACCATAGATTAGCTAGGCAGCAAGGTTGTGTCATGAATCTCATCTTCCTTGACCACAGAAGGAAAGGCAAGAAGTAACCACTCAATCCAAAGCCAGGTGAATCAGGCACCCTTACCACAAACATTCTATTTCATCTTGTCCTTGATAACACAATCTGATGTTTGTACAAGAATCAATTGTTTAGGAAAGTTGACTCTATTCCCCTGATCACATTTAAAACATGATTAGTCTAAGTCAAACATAGTAGTCTCATTCCCCTTGTCAGCATTTGGCTTAGTCATAGCATGTGTCATAATTCCGGTTAATGAAATGTGAGGTTGATGTGGGAAAGTCTCCGGGTGAACTTCTGGAAAAGGTTTCTTCATTCTTAAAAAGAAAACTTAGTCTTACACAGGATGTTGCTATGTCTGGCTAAGATGGCTTAGATAGGATACAGTAATGATCATGAGGAGGAGTTAGCCCTAGAACAAAGCCACCACGCTGAGCATAGCAGATCAGATTCATGTATAGAACCTAGATCCTTGGGTCATCAATGGGATTTGCACGGATGATATAAAGATTAACTGGCCCAGAAAGGCCCTACTTCAGGACTTTATGTTATTAGATAACAGACTTTCCTTATTGTTTAAGCCAATTGAATCAGGGTTTTCTGTTATTTGTAACTAACAACACAGTAACAAATACAGCAAATTTAGACACAGACCAACTACCTATGTTGCTGTCACATGCAGACATGCAGAAAGATAATCTAACTTTTAATTCTTTTTTCTTTTTCAGAAATTAGAACTTGAAACAACGGAGAGAGAGAAATTTTGGTTAGTAGCTAAATCCCCAAGGATACTAATTAGAGAAAGATGTTGGAATTGCCTTAATGAGTCACTGCCAACGCAAGTCCTAAGGAAGCAAAGACTGTGAGTAAGCAAAGGTAGCCAGCTGCTGGGAAGAGGACAATAGAGGAAAAGGTCAGAGGGACTTTAAAAGACTGACTGTGGGCTCCCTGAGGGAAGGAGGGATGGAGAGAGTATTGGGTCCTATAGAATACCTTAATTGTTTTTATGACTTCTCTTTTCCATATCCGGTTCACATGTACTCCTTTCTGTGCATTAAATTGAGTTTCTATTGGCTTCTTTGTAACCAAAAGAACCGAACAGAAACACATATCTATTGGACAAAGAGCAATAAAATGATATAATAACTGTATCTGAGGGTTTTTTTCATTTTAAAGAATAAAACAAAACAAAAATCAAACAAAAAAAACCATCTATCTGATGTTGCTCCACTCCCAACAGCATCACTAACCGGTATGTATCCAGCTTCAGCTCAATATCCCTAAAACACCTCTTACTTTCCAAGGCAAAGTCTCCCACTGTTGAGTCATGTTGACTGATAAAAAGTTCCCTCTGAGGTAAAAAATGAAATTAGTTTTACGTATCCTGGGGTCACCTCCAAATACATATGCCAGTAATGTATTTCAATTAGAATACATTACACACTCCCTGTCACCTTCACTAGGAGAAAATTAGCAAAGTCAACCAGCATTTTTAGTTGTCACAACTGAAAGGTACTCCTAGCATCTGGTAGGTGGAGGCCAGGGATGCTGCTAAATATCCTACAATGGACAGGACAGCCTCTCACAACAAAGAACTTCCAGCCCAAAATGTCAACTTTGCCAAAGTAGAAAAGCCCTGTCCTAAAGGGGACCTTCCATATAATACACGGAACCCCCTCTTAGAAGAGAGGTCTTAGAAATGCCATGGTTTTGGAGCTTTTCTATTGAGCCCTTCATATTTTCCATCAATAGCAAGGCCCAGGTATTAATTATATGGTCTTATTCTGTGACCTGGTTTGTCGTTCCTGAAATAGCTAAAAGTAAAACAGCTGTCATTTCCATATCAAGAAGCAGTGGAACAGAAAGTGCCAAGGAGGAGGTGTATCAGATACTCAGAGGTGGTAAAGTCATGGCTGTCCATGCTTTGGAGCTAGGGCGTCTACAATGCATAGGAAGATTTTAAATGTGAATTTTGTGTTCTGGTCTATGAGTAGATGCTTCATGACACTAGTTTGAAAATGCCTGAGTAATAACTTGACTTTGTTTCTGCATTGGACAGCTGTTGTTTTTGTTCACTGGCATCCCTTCCCTTTTCTTTTTTTCTTTCTTTTCTTTCTTTTTCTTTTTTTTTTTTTTTTTTGAGACACAGTCTTGCTCTGTCCCCCAGGCTGGAGTGCAATGGCATGATCTCGGCTCACTGCAACCTCCGCCTCCCGGGTTCTAGCGATTCTCCTGCCTCAGCTTCCTGAGTAGCTGGGAATGCAGGCGCATGCCACCATGTCTGGCTAATTTTTTTATTTTAACTAGAGACAGGGTTTCATCATGTTGGCCAGGCTGGTCTCGAACTTCCAACCTCAGGTGATTCCTCTGCCTCAGCCTCCCAAAGTGCTGGGATTACAGGCATGAGCCACCATTCCCAGCTCCCTTCCCTTTTCTTATGGGAATAGCATTGAATTTTCCTTTGAGAAGATACCTCTCCCTATAGGGGTAGTTCCTACAAAGTTTCGATGAAATTATGTCAGAGGCTCTTATACTTTCACACCATGGCTTGGCAAGTATCTCAGTCTAGGCCAATCAGTCTTCATTTCCTTAGGATATACATCTTTAGTGAAGTAATGCGTGAATGGGAAACACTTAAAGCTGATTCATGTGAATTGGGATAGTTTCTGAACAGAATGCCTACAGTTCTTTCTATCTAGATCCCCAATTGTCTCTTGCCTGTGACTCAATTGTTCAATGACCTCTCAATTCTGTAAGTTGTTTGTACTTACTTTCATTATTTCTTCTCCTCAGGTAAATTCAGACTCTTTTTGGTTTCTTACACTAAAAAATTTTCAACTTTTACAACCATAGAATTAGGCACTGGAAAGGGAGACTACATTTGGGTTCTCATTGTGTCCCTGCTCTTAATTGGTTATTATGGTGGGAGGAAATCACTTTTCCTTTTCTGGCCTATCTCCCCATCCATGAAAGAAGAGTGATGGACCAGGTCATTCTTAAGGGCCCTTCTAGCTCCAAGGTCATAAATTTCTAGTAAATACCAGACCTTCTTTAACTAGAAAAGGTAAATTAAACTTTCAACACAACCAGGAGGTGGTGCTCCAGTACCATGATGACACATCACTAACAGTGTCCCAGCAGTATTGCCCCTGTTGGGGCTAAGGGATTCCAAGAATCCTACAAGGTCTTTCCACACTGTCTGGTTGATTGAGCAAATTTTCTTCTATTGTGAAACACATTTTTATGTGTGGCTAATGTGGGAAGTCTTTGCAGGACCTCTATAGAGATGGATAAGCCTTCTTCCTCAAATAATTTCCTGTTGGTCAGTGTGGGAATATTATTTCTCGATATTTGGTAAGTCACAGTGATGTTGGGTGGAGGTAAGTAGTGATATTGTGTATGTGGGAGGATAACTAGAGTGAGATGAGCAGCTACAAACATCAGGGGCTTTGCATTCTGGTACCAACAGTGCCATGTATTTGATGTGTAACTTTAGGAAATAATCCTGGATTTTGTTTCAGTCACTTCCTCTAAAAAAGATTACATTGCATGAAATCAGTGGTTCCCAAATTTATGTTTTCCCAATGATAAACAGCAGAAAAATATTTTATTAAATAAAGTCATACATGAAATTCTCATATACAGTACTTCTCAAAACTCTTTATAAGGGACAGAAACTGAATTCAAACAAGCTTAAAAGTAAAATAGGAAATGTATTACCTCAAATAACCGGGAAATCTAAGTGGAGGAACCATGTCAGATACGGCTGGGTGAGGAATTGAAAGCTGTCATCAGAGATCCACATCTCCATTTCCCATGTACCTATATCTACTTGGCTTTCTTCTCAGTGCGCTCTCAATGTGAGGCAGCAACATGGTTCTAGGAGAAGAGAAAGAAAAAAAAAGTTATCTTCCTCATCTCTGCTTTCTTCCTTGGTAGGTTATCCCTCAGGTGCCTCCATAGAACATCTAAGTCATAAGGAACAGAACCGGAAAACTATGGGACAAGATGTATAACATTTCTTGCAGCTCTGAGGAACTAGATCTCTAAGTTGTGAAAAAGGTGACACAGTTCTGTCTCCATTCTTTGTCAGGTTAATGCATTTTCCCATCTCTATAGAGGTCCAGCAAAGACTTCCCACATTAGTCACACACAAAGATATGTTTCACAATAGAAGGATAAATTATCTACAGATAAATGGGAAAATGCAAGTTTGGGGAAATGCATTAAACTTGTATTTTCCCCATTATCTGTGGGCTAGCTATTTATTTAGAAAACAAAATGACAATTTGTCATCTTTGCTTGACTATTTCCTCATTCTCCAAAATATTTGTAACCTCATTTACATCATATAATCTCTTTGTACATGGTAGGAAACCCAAAGATAAGTTTCTCTACTATTCCAATGACACAATTGAGGAGCAGATAATCAAATAATCCAGTTACCAAATGATTAGTATAAAATATTGTATCTACAAGAGCCCAGTGAAATCACCTTGCCCAACTCAATCATTTTTCACTTAAACAGATAGATCCAAAGGGGGAACTTTTGTTCTCAATACCATGTAATAATTTAGTCCCCAAGCAGGAATTGGAAGCCAAGATTGCTGCTTCCAAACTCCTTATTTAATCTAATTGTTGTTTCAGTGCAACTAGCAATGTCTTTCTCAATAACACGATTCTGATCATATCACTTTTTCCATCAATTATTTCTATGATTTTCCATTTTTAGTAAATGGTATGAACAACTTAGCATGACAATCAAGACCTTTTTTGATGCAGGCTCTAGCCTACTTGCCCAGCCTCATCCCTACCACTCCTTGCTTTTCCCATTATGTTTCAGCACAACTGACTCTTCTTGGCATCCCTTATATGTTTTGCTAGTTTTAGCTTCTAATCTTTGCTCAAAAAATCCCTGTGTCTAGAATACTACCCCTTTCCCTCTTTTGTCTCATGATTTCTCCTTCTCTAAGATTCATTTCATGGGTTACTCCTTTCAAAGCATCCTGTGATACATCCTCTTCCCCCAAAGTGGTTTTCCCACGGGATCTCACGATTATTCCTATGGTTACTCTTACTAAATTAAGTGGAACTGTCATTTTATGGATCTAGCATTTTGCATGTCACTTTGGATAAACAAATTATGTTAATATTCGACTTGAAAGATAAGTTGAGGAACAAAAAGGCTTTTCCAGGGCCTCTAAAAATACACTAGAGCAGGCATCACTCACTAATGATTCTCTTTCCTCAAAAGCCTGAACAAAGCTCCAGAATTCTCTACTGCATGATGCAATCACTACCCTTTGATAGAAGTTTGTCAATAAATGGAAACCCTATTTACCATTCCTATCTGTATCTAAAACAAAAAGTGAAGTATATTTCTTCTAAGGTGTCATATTTATTTGATCCTGAGGTCACTGGAGAAAACCTTGAGGTTACATCTTTTTTTTTAAATTTATTATTATTATACTTTAGGTTTTAGGGTACATGTTCATCTTTGTTCAATAGCAAAGAGGACTGAAATCTGATAGTGACATCTGCCAATGCACAGGAGGTGAGAATATGGCATACATTATGTCAGTATGCTGACTCCATTGCACTGCAATGGTTCTCCATCTTTTAATCCCAGTTCTACATTTGGGGGATCACATTTACATCTTGGCAGACTCCAAACATAGTGACAGTACACTATTGGCCATTTTTACTCAGGTAAAGAGGGTGCAAGTTACATGCAATCCTCAGTTCTAAGTATAACGACACTTATTTCTCTTACTCTGAAGAAAGTGAACTCAGGTCTGGGTCACGGCTGCAACCCAAACCTTCCACTTATCTGTGTCTCTCGCTATTGAGTATCTAGTAATTTATATTCATCTTCAAGTATTTATGGTACTCAAGGATAAAGGAAGCACCTTATCCATCTTTGCATCCAAATTTCCTCTTTATATGAGATAAGCTCAAAGTATTTCACATGTTCCTATCCTTGGACTAGCACCTTCAAAAGTCATCTCAGTTTATCTGTATTAGAATCCTATAAAGCAATTCTGATTATTTACTCCTGGTAAAATAATGTAGGGATAATATAAAATAACTGATTTACCCCAAATCAGTTTATAAATTTCAGAGTTTGGAACCAAGTCATCCTAAATATAAAATGCATTTATTTTATTACAATGAAACATGTTTAATAAATATTTGCCAGATGACCAAATGGATAAATGAAGGGATGTCCAGGCTATAAGAGCTGTTTGAAATATTTTCCACTTCTGGCATAATATGTGTTCCCAATTTATTTGACTGGCCAGCTTTTACTTTTTTGCCCTACATTTGCACTCTTTGCAGAGAGATATCAGAGTAGAATCCTGCTTGAAAGTTTACCTATATCTTTTCTAAAGCCTCCCTTCATACAAAAACTACCACATCAAATACAAATGCTGAAAAAAGAGATATTAAGTTAAAATAAACTTATTGTAGTCATCCCTCGAAGGCTATCTAAAAATACTCATTGTAAAATATTTGTGTGTGTGTGTGTGTGTGTGTGTACGCATTTTCCTGGAAGAAGGAATTACAATGTTCTCACTCTTTAAGATTCTGACCCCTGCAAAAATATTTCTTGAATTAGCCACACAAAGGGGATAACATATTTTGTTTCTGAAAAATAAAATAATTGAATAAATTCTGAGTAATTTTTTAAGCTTGATACATTACATCTTCTAGAGACGCTCTTTATATGGCTACATTGAGCTCTTAAGAAATCCTTATACTGGCCGGGCGCCGTGGCTCATGCCCGTAATCCCAGCACTTTGGGAGGCCGAGGGGGGCAGATCACCTGAGGTCAGGAGTTTGAGACCAGCCTGACCAACATGGAGAATCCCCGTCTCTACTAAAAATACAAAATTAGCCGAGCGTGGTGGCGCTTGCCTGTAATCCCAGCTACTCGGGAGGTTGAGGCAGGAGAATAGCTTGAACCCAGTAGGCGGAGGTTGTGGTGAGCCAAGATCGTGCCATTGCACTCCAGCCTGGGCAACTGAGCGAAACTCTGAAAAAAAGAAAGAAAGAGAGAGAGAGAGAAGGAAAGAAGGAAGGAAGGAAGGAAGAGAGAAAGAAATTCTTACACTTCTTTTCCCCTTTGTCATTAAGTTTTCATCACCTGATGCACATAGAATCTCCTTGTTTCTCTGATACATTCTCACACTCACCCACTGTCTTCACTGCTATGGCTTCCTGTACAATGACTGATGCAGGCATTTATCATATTCCCAGTATACAATTTTTAATAGAAATGAATGATTGTCACTATGTGGTTATTCTCATAAAGAGAGTTTGATGGCCAAATTCCTCAGGTCTGCATTTAACTGGGTCCACACAAGCTAGTAAGTGCCCAAAGCAAAACTTGAACATGAAAGATTTCATTCTCATGAAAGATTCTTAAAGATATGAGAATTTTTTTACCATAAAATCATAGAATGTCAAAAATAATGATCCTTAAAACACTGGGCTTGCAATTTGCAGAATGGATTTTGAAGGACAAGAGTGGAAGCTGGCAGCTAGTGAGGTTACTGCTGATCTACTTTAATCAGAGGAGAAATGATAGTGCTTGGGATTAGAATGGTGGCCGTGGGATGGAAATAGCTCCATGGAATTAGTAGATACATAGAAAGTAGAATACACAAGATTTTGTGTTCAACTATAAGACAGTCTACAGGAGGCAGAGGAATCAAGGATGATTTCCAGGTTTTATTTCTACTTTTATCCTAAGTCTGTAATTTTTTTTTTACCTAGAAAGTTAAATTTGTACAAACTTATTACTACAATGATTCTTTGTCAGAAATCAAAAATAATCCTAGATTATTACCACTGGCTGGGAAGGGCAGGAGGAAGTAGAAGATGTAGAGAGGTTGGTTAATGTGTACAAAAGTACAGTTAGAGAGAAGGAATATGTTCTAGCATTTCATAGCATAGTAGGGTAACAGGAGTTATTTATTATATATTTCAAAGTAGATAGGAGAGAAGATTTGGAATATTCTCAACACAAAGAAATGGTAAATATTTGAGGTGATGGATGGCGTAACTATCCTGATTGATAATTACACATTGTATACATGTATCAAAATATCATATGTATCCCCATAAATCTATACAATTGTTATGCATCAATAAAAACAATCCTAGAGATTCTTGCCTCTGCATAAATGCTTTTGTATCCTAACTATCTCCCCACAGAGCATGCAAATTCCTTAACTTCAATTCCTTAACACTTCATGTATCTTCTCTTTATTTGCCTCCTTCAGTACCAGGAATCTGATAGATGGTTACTATTATATTTAAGGACAGAATATAAGGAGGGAATGGATTTGATGTCTCACTCTGAGCTTGCAAAAGATGGAAAAAACAATTAACTTAATTCAGCCAAGATTTAATGGCACCCTGTATTTAGTTGGCCTATCAGTGAAATAGAAGATATGGATAGGCAAATACATTTTCAACAATCTTGCTTCTATGTTTTTGTTTCAGCTACAGTCCTCACTTATCCTATTGAAATTAATGTTTCCAATTTCTAGAAATGCTTTTATATCACAGCACATAGTCACTTCTCTCTCTTTGATATTTCTTTTGACTCCAATAATTAATATTACACAAAATTCTTAATCTGAGTTTAATCTTGCATGTCTATATCACTTCTATCAAGATTTATAAGAAATTCAAATTGAACTTCCAAATCAATATTTAATATATACTCTATTTTTTCTATAATTGAAATTCATAATTAATTCTGTAAATGCAGGTTAATATTCTTATACTTACTTCTGTTTCCCTTAGTGCCTAGCACAGAGCTATACATGTGTTTCATACTTATTTCAGTTCACTCAGCCCTTATAAAGTGCCTTCAATGTGCCATATTTTATGAAGAAAAATTTCTTATAATTTTATGAGAAAGATCTTCTCACTGTTTTACAGATAAAAAACTTTAAAAATCCAAAAATACTAGGTATTTTTCTAAAGAGTTAAACCGATAGAAAATGTCAACATGATAATGGTAATGGTGGTGACAATAATAATAAAAGACTTCATTCAATAAAGGCCACCAACAGAACAAGATAAAATCATCTATTTTGCTATTTATAACACATGTGGAAATAAAACTCTGAACATGATAGCACACAGGATGAAAGAATAATATAAAAATGCTATGTTATAAAGTACTTATACTATATACAAAGTGGTATAATATTAGTTAATGGTTGAATAACCACTAAAATGTAAAACGCATTATAACCAATAAAAAACATAAGTATATGTATCATGGTATAATAAAAATAGTCAATTAACCTAAAAGAAATGGGGAGAGAAGAACACATGAGACAAACAGAAAACAATTTGCAGAATAGTAGATTTACCAAATTTTAATTGCATAAAATTTAAAGGGTCTAAATGTACCAAATAAAAGGCATAGATTTTCAGATTGGATAAAATGTAAACCATACTTATATATTGTCTATAAGAAATTCATTTCAACATAAAGACAGAGAGTTTAGAAGTAAAAGGAAAAAAAAGATATGCCAAGGAAAATCTTACCAAAAGAATGCTAGAGTAGCTATATTAATATTAAACAAAACAGATTCAGAATAAGGATATTACTAAAGATGAAGAGAGACATTCTATAATGATAAGAGGTTAATCAATAGGGCATAATAATCTTGAATGTGAATGCATCAAGTATTGAAACTTCAAAATGCATAAAGCAAAAAACAGTAATAGAAAAGGAAAGAAAAATGTACAAATCTAGTTGGAGATTTCAACACTCCCTTCTCAGGAATTGATAAAACAAGCTAACAAACATAAAAATCAATAAGGATAGAGAAAACCTGAACAAAATCACAAACCAACCTGACCTGATAAAAATTTATAGAATACTTCACCCCCAAGGAATAGAACACACCTTCTTTTCAAACAGCATTCACTATTATAGGCCATATTCTAGTACATAAAACAAATTGCAATAAATTTAAAATGACTGAAATCATGCTCAATACAGTGTCAAAATGAGCTATAAATCAATAATTCAAAGATGTCTGGAAAATTTCCAAATATTTCAATAATAAGCAACATTATTTTATTTATTTTGATTGCTCATTTACTTGTTTTTTTGGTGAGAATACTTAAGATCTACTCTCTTAACAAACTTCAAGTATGCAATGCATTATTATTAACATAGTTACCATGCTGTTCATTAAGATCTCTAGAAATTATTCAATTTACAACTGATAGTTTATACCATTTGACTACATCTCCTCATTTTCCTCTGCCTCTTCAACCCATGACAACCATCATTCTATTCTGTTACTCTGAGTTCAAGTTTTTTTAGATACCAAATATAAGTTATATCATGCAGTATTTGTCTTTCTGTGTCTGGCTTATTTCACTTAGCATAATGTCCACTGGGTTTATCAGGATTGTGGCAAATGACAGGATTTTCTTCTTTCTTAAGGATGAATTACATGTATATGTAGGTAAGCATTTTCTTTATCCATTCATCCATCGATGGAAACCTAGGTTTTCTCCATGTCTTGGCTATTGTGAAAAATGCTGTAATGAATATATGAGTGTAGTTATCTCTTGAAAATACTGATTTCTTGTCATTTTAATATATATCAGAAGTGTGATTTTGGGGTCATATGGTAATTCCATCTTTAGTTTTTTGAAGAAATTTCATAATTATTTTCCATAATGGCTTTACCAATTTACAATTCTTCCAAGAGCGCACAAACAGTCTCTTATCTCCACATCTTTACCAACACTGCTACTTTTTGATTTTTTTATAATATCCATCCTAAAATTGTGAGGTGATATCTTTTGTTTTTTAATTAACATTTCCCTGATGATTGGTGATGTTGAACATTTTTTCGTATATCTGTTGACTATTTGTATTCCTTCTTTGGAAAAGTGTCTATTCAGGTCCTTTGCCTATCGTATAATCAGGTTATTTGTTTTATTTTGTTTTTGCTATTGAATTATATGAGTTCCTTATATGTTTTGTATATTAAACTTTATTGAATATATGATTTGCAAACATTTTCTCCCATCCTGTAGCTTGCCTTTTCATTGTGTATTGTTTCTTTTACTGTGTAGAGCTTTTTAGTTGAATATAATTTTACTTGTTTATTTTTACTTCTTGTTCCCTGTGCTTTTGGTGTTACATCCAAGAAATGATTGACAAGACCAATGTCAAAGAGTTCTTCCCTATATTTTCTCCTAGGATGTTTACAGTTTTAGATCTTATGTTTATGACTTTACTCCATTTTGAGACGATTTTTTAAGGTATAAGTATCAAATTTCATTCTTTTACAAGTGCATATCCAGTTCTCCCATCACCATTTACTGAAGAGACTATCCTTTCTACATTGTGTATTCTTGGAGACTTTGCCACAGATTAGCTGATTGTATATGTGTGGGTTTATTTCTGAGCTCTTTATTCTGCTCCACTGGTCTATGAGTATGCTTTTATGCCAGTGCCATAATGTTTTGATTACTAGGATTTGTGTAATATAATTTGAAATTAGGTATTATGAAGCCTGTAAATCTGTTTTACTCAAGATTGTTTTCACTATATAGGGTCTTATGTGATTCCATATGAAGTTTAGGACTGACACAGTTTTAAATGCTTCAAGTGTCAAAGAATAAATTAATCAAAATGGAAAGAGAAAATATCAAAAATTTGTGGTCTACAGTTAAAATAGACCTTATGGATAAATCAAAAGGACTAAACTCTTATACTAGAGAATGAAAAAAAATCCAAATTAATAATAGTATGTTTCTGCCTATAGAAACAAGAAAAAAAGAGGAGAATTGAAAACAAAGTTAGCAGAAGATGGAAAAAAGAGTTAAAATTCACCAACATAAAAAGAAATACAGTAGAGAAAATTAATAAACCCAAAACCTTGTTCTTTGAAAATATCAATAAAATTAATCAATCTCTACCCAGACTGACAACAAAATAAAAGAGAGAATGTTGCTACACATATTATAGACATCAAAAGGAAGGTAAGATTATATTATGAACAAGTTTATATCAATAAATTTTAAAACTTAAATGGACAGATGTTCGGAGAGACAAAACCCACTCCAGAAGAAATAGATATATGGAACAATTATATGTCCACTAAAAAAATTGTATTTGTAGTTAAAATTCTTTCTACAAAGAAAATTATAGACACAAATGGCTTCACTGGTGAATTCCATCATATAGTCAAAGAAGAAATAATATCAAGTCTAAATAAACTCTTCCAGAAAATAGGAAGGATGAATTATATATTTGTTATTTTATTATCATTTTTTGGAAACAGGGTCTCACTCTGTTGCCCAGGCTCGAGTGCTGTGGCACAATCATGGCTCACTGCATCCTTGACCTCTAAGGCTCAAGTGATCCTCCCATCTCAGCCTACCAAGTAGCTGGGACTACATGCATGGGCCACCATGTACATTTTAAAAAAATTTTTAGTAGAGAAGTCTCACTGTGTTGCCTAGTCTGGTATTAAACTCCTGAGCTCAAACAATCCTGCTGCCTCAGCCTTCTAAAGTGCTAGGATTACAGACATGAGCCACCGTGCCCAGCCAAGAAGGGCTAATTCTTTTTTTTTTTTTTTTTAGATGGAGTCTCGCTCTGTCACCAGGCTGGAGTGCAGTGGCACGATCTCGGCTCACTGCAACCTCTGCCTCCCAGGTTCAAGTGATTCTCCTGCCTCAGCCTCCCGAGTAGCTGGGAATACAGGTGTGTGCCACCACGCCCAGCTACTTTTTGTATTTTTAGTAGAGACGGGGTTTCACCATGTTGACCAGGATGGTCTCGATCTCTTGACCTCATGATCCGCCCGCCTCAGCCTTCCAAAGTGCTGGGATTACACGTGTGAGCTACCGCGCCCGGCCAAGAAGGACTAATTCTTAACTCAGTTTGAGACTCGTCTTATTTGGTTCCAAAAACAGTTAAAACTATTATAAAAAGTCAACTATAGACCAACATTCTTCATGAACACAAGTGCAAGAATGTTTTTTAAACAAATTAAATCCAGCAACATCTAAAACATTTAGTACATTATGACCAAATGGGTTTAGTCAGTAATGTAAAATTAATTTAACAATTGGGAAACAATGCAATCCATCCTATTATTAGACTATAAAATAAAAAATATATAATCCTCTCAATAGATGCAGAAAAAAACTTTTGATGAGATCCAATATATACTCTTAAGTAATTTTTAGGAAAACTAGAAAAAAATAAGAAAAAATTATCAAACTGATAAAAGCACCTAAGAAATCCTAAAGCTAACATAAAAATTAACAGTGAAATACGAGATGTTTCCCGCTAAAATTAGGGAAAATAGCAAAGATGTTCATTTTCAAAACTTCTGTTTATCATTATATTAGTGGTCCCAGCCAGTGCAACAAGGCAAGAAAAATATCATATAATGTTGAAAAGAAATGAAGCTGTTTTTATCTGCAGATGATATGATTCTCTATTTCAAATATCCTTATAATCTTACAAAATATGTTACAAGAATTAATAAGTTAGTTTAGCAAATTTGTAAAATAGAAAGTTTATAAGAAAAAAATAATGTTACCTAAAAAATAAAAGTCCAGGATCAGACAGCCTCACTGGTGAATTTTGTAAAATATTTCAAGAAGAATTAACATTAGTCTTTCTCAAAATCTTCCAAAAATGTATAAGGAAACAATTTCTAACTTATTGTATGAGTCCAGCATTAACCATATAACAAAGCCAGATAAACAGATCAGAAAATAAAATTACATACAAATATTCATCATTGAAATGGATACAAATAGCCACAACAAAATGCTAGCAAACTGAACTCTATAGCATATCTAAAAGACCAAGTAGGATTTACTGCAGAAATGCAAGAGTGGCTCAACACTGAAAAAAAAATCAAAATAATACATCATATTCATAGAATAAAGAGGAAAAAACCCACACAATTATCCCAATTGATTTAAAAAAAACCATTTGGCAAAAATCCAATCATTTAACATCATGTCATGTTAAAAGTACTCAGAACTGGTTTACAGTCCCACCAACAGTGTAAAAGTGTTCCTATTTCTCCACATCCTCTCCAGCACCTGTTGTTTCCTGACTTTTTAATGATCACCATTCTAACTGGTGTGAGATGCCATTGTGGAAGAGAGTATGGTGATTCCTCAGGGATCTAGAACTAGAAATACCATTTGACCCAGCCATCTCATTACTGGGTATATACCCAAAGGATTATAAATCATACTGCTATAAAGACACATGCACACGTATGTTTATTGCGGCACTACTCACAATAGCAAAGACTTGGAACCAACCCAAATGTCCAAAAATGATAGACTGGATTAAGAAAATGTGGCACATATACACCATGGAATACTATGCAGCCATAAAAAATGATGAGTTCATGTCTTTTGTAGGGACATGGATGAAGCTGGAAACCACCATTCTCAGCAAACTATCACAAGGACAAAAAACCAAACACCACATGTTCTCACTCATAGGTAGGAATTGAACAATGAGAACACTTGGACACAGGAAGGGGAACATCACACACTGGGGCCTGTTGTGGGGTGGCGGGAGCGGGGAGGGACAGCATTAGGAGATATACCTAATGTAAATGATGAGTTAATGGGTGCAGCACACCAACATGGCGCATGTATACATATGTAACTAACCTGCACATTGTGCACATGTACCCTAGAACTTGAAGTATAATAAAAAATACATAAAAAGATAAAATAAAAGTACTCAGAAACTAGGAACAGAAGGGAACTTCCTTAACATGGATAAAGGACATTTACAAAAAACCCACAGCATGCATCTTACTCAATGGTAAATGGCTGAAATATTTTCCCTGAAGAAACAAGAAAAGGTTTCACACTCTGAACACTGTTAATCAAAATTGTGTTAGAAGTTCTAGCTATAGTAATTATGTAAGAAAAAATAATAAAACATATTCAAACCTTAAAATATGAAGTAAAGTTATTGTATTAACAGATGACATGATTCTATATTTAGAAAATCTAAATGAATTAACAAAACAGCTACTCGGGCTAACACATAAATTCAGCAATGTTGTAAGGTTAAGACCAACATGCAAATATCAGTTGTTATTCTATATACAAGCAATAAGAATTTCAAGAAGGAAATTAAGAAAACAAGTCAATTTTTTAGCATCCAAAATAATAAAATACCCAGGAAGAAAGGAAAACTATAAAACAATGGTGAAAGAAATTGAAGACTAAAATGAATGAAAATGCATTCAATGCTAATGTATTAGAAGATTTAATATTGCCAAGAAATGAAAGAAAATTCATTCCATGTTCAGGTACTGGAAGATTTAATATTGTCAAGATATCAATATTACTCAAAGCAAGCTACAGACTCAATGCAATCTATGTTTCAATGGCCTCTTTTTTTTTTTTTTTGCAGAAATAGAAAAGCCAATCCTCAAATTCATATGGAATTATATATGTCCCCAAATAACCAAAACAATCTTGAAAAAGAAGAACAAAGTTGGAGGCCTCATGTTTGCTGATTTCAAATCTCACTACAAAGCTTAAGCAATCAAAACAGTGTGGTACAGTCATAAGGATAGACAAAAAGGCCAAATGAGATAGAATTGAGGGTCCAGAAATAAACCCATGTATCTATGGCCATTTGATTTTCAACAAGGGTGCCAAAGCAATTTAAAAGAGGAAAGAATAGTTTCTTCAACAAATTATGCTGGAACAACTTGATATCCACCTGAAAGAATGAGAGAAAATACTTACAAATAGTATATCTGATAAGGGTCTAACATCCAGTATATATAAATAAGTCAACTCAACCACAAAAAGACTAACAACACATTTTTAAAATGGGCATGTAATTTGAGTAGACATTTCTTCAAAGAAGATATATAAATGGTCATCAAGTAAATAAAGTGATAATCATGTTCAATATAATTTGTCATTAGAGAAAGCAAATCAAAATCACAATAAGGTACCATTTTATTGGTACCACTAGGATAACCATAATAAAAAAAGGAAAAGAAAAAAAAGTTGACAGGGATGTGGAGAAATTGGTCCCCTCATACGTTTCTTGTGGAACTGTATAATAATTTAATCACCATGATTTGTCATTTCCTTAAAAATATAAATATACAATTACTATATAATCTTGTAATTCTCGTACTAGGTGTATACTCAAATAAATTGAAAAAGGTACTCAAACAAGTACATATCAATATATGTTTACAGCAACACTACTCATCACAGCCAAAAGGTGTAAACAGTTCATATGTCCACTAACAAATGAATAGATTTAAAAATTATGGTATATACATACAATATAATATTACTCATTCACAGAAAAAGATGAAGTATTCATACATGCAACAATGTGGGTGGGTCTGCAAATATTATGCTAAATGGAAAAACTAGGCACAAAAGGCCGTGTTTTCTAATTCTTTTATATGAAATATTCATAATAGATAAATCCATAGAGACAGAAAGCAGATTGGTAGTTGCCAGGGCATGGAGGAGGGAGGAAATGGGGTAAAACTGATTAATGAATAAGAGATTTTACTTTGGAATGATGGAAATATTTTTTAACTTGATGGAAGTGACAGTTGCATGATTTCATGAATATACTATAGGCAATTGAATCATTCACTTTAGTTAATTTTGTGTTATTTGAATTTCGCCTTCATAAACTCTTCAAATAAACTTATTTGTTTATATTAACATAAAATAACTAAAATTAATTTTTTAAGTACCATTTACAATTGCATCAAAATTATGAAATACTTAAGGGATACATTTAACAACATATGTACATGGACTGTACCTTGAAATCTACAAAACTGCTGAAAGAAATTAAAGAAGACCTAAGTAAATAGAGAGATATACCATGTTCATGAGGAGAAAACACAATTCATTAAGAAAACATTTCAACAATTCTTGTCAAATAGATTCAAAACAATTCCAAACAAAATCCTAGCAGGAGTTGTTGTAGAAATAGACATGCTGATAATAAAATGTATGTGGAAATGTAACATGGAATAGTCAAAAATGTTATTGAAATGAACAACACAATTGGACATCTTACCCTACTTGTTTTCAAGACTTACTATAAACTGTGGTTTAGGATAAGAAAAACATATAGATTATTACAATGAAATTGAAAGTCTAGAAATAGACATGTTTATATGTGATCAGTTTATTTTTAAGAAGGATGTCAAAGTAATTGAATGGTTGTATATTTGTCTTTTCAACAAACAGCAGAGAAACTGGAGATCTATTAAAAAAATAACCCTTATCTCACATTACATATAAAAATTAACTGGAAGTGCATTATATAGCTAAATCTTTTAAACGTTTAGCTTTAAAGCTATAAAGCTCATACAAATCATAGGAGAAAAAACCTCTTTTTAACAGTTACTTTATTAAAAATAGAGTTAAGTCATTAGATGATGTGCTCTATTTAAACTCTCAATTGTCTATGCATGGATCAGAGGGACTACCATTTACCTTTTTTAATTTTAATTTTTTATTTCAATAGGTTTTTGGGCAACAGGTGGTGTTTGGTTACATGGAAAAGTTCTTTAGTGGCAATTTCTGAGATTTTGGTACACCCCTCACCTAAGCAGTGTACACTCTACTCAATGTGTAGACTTTTATCCCTCACCCACTCCCACCCTTTCTCCTGAGTCCTCACAGTTTACTGTATCATATTTATGCCTTTGTATCCTCATAGCTTAGCTCCCACTCATAAGTGAGAGCATATGATGTTTGGTTTTTTATTCCTGAGTTTCTATACTTAGAGTAATGGTCTCTAGTTCCATCCAGGTTACTGAATATGTCATTATTTCATTACTTTATATTCCACGGTGTGTGTGTGTGTATGTGTGTGTCTGCGTGTGTGTGTATATATACATATATATATCACATTTTCTTTATCTTTATCCACTCATTGATTGATGGGCACTTGGACTGATTCCATATTTTTGTAATTGCAAATTCTAGTGCTATAAACATGCATGTGCAAGTGTCTTTTTCAAATAATGACTTCTTTTCCTCTGGATAGAAACCCAAGAGTGGGATTGCTGGAACAAATGGTAGATCTACTTTTAGTTCTTTAAGGAATCTCCACACTGTTTTCCATAGTGGTTGTACTAGTTTACATTCCCACCACCAGTATAAAAGTGTTCCCTTTTCACCACATCCACACCAACATCTATTATTTTATATTTTTTGATTTAAAAAAGGTCTTGCACTCTGTTTGTCTGTTATGGGTGTATAAGAATGCTTGTGATTTTTGCACATTGATTTTGTATCCTCAGACTTTGCTGAAGTTGCTTATCAGCTTAAGGAGATTTGGGGCTGAGAAGATGGGGTTTTCTAAATATGCAATCATGTCATCTGTAAACAGGGACAATTTGACTTCCTCTTTTTCTAATTGAATACCCTTTATTTCTTTCTCTTGCCTGATTGCCCTGGCCAGAACTGCCAACACTATGTTGAATAGGAGTGGTGAGAGAGGGCATCCCCGTCTTGTGCCAGTTTTCAAAAGGAATGCTTCCAGTTTTTGCCCATTCAGTATGATACTGGCTGTGGGTTTGTCATAAATAGCTCTTATTATTTTGAGATACGTCCCATTAATACCTAATTTATTGAGAGTTTTTAGCAGGAAGGGCTGTTGAATTTTGTCAAAGGCCTTTTCTGTATCTACTGAGATAATCACGTAGTTTTTGTCTTTGGTTCTGTTTATGTGATGGATTACGTTTATTGATTTGTGTATGTTGAACCAGCCTTGCATCCCAGGAGTGAAGCCAACCTGATCCTGGTGGTTAAGTTTTTTGATGTGCTACTGGATGCGGTTTGCCAGTATTTTATTGAGGATTTTTGCATCGATATTCATTGGGGATATTGGTCTAAAATTCTATTTTTTGTTGTGTCTCTGCCATGCTTTGGTATCACGATGATGCTGGCCTCACAAAATGAGTTAGGGAGGATTCCCTCTTTTTCTATTGATTGGAATAGTTTCAGAAGGAATGGTACCAGCTCCTTTTTGTACCTCTGGTAGAATTTGGCTGTGAATCTGTCTGGTCCTGGACTTTTTTTGGTTGGTAGGCTATTAATTATGGCCTCAATTTCAGAACTTGTTATTGGTCTATTCAGTGATTCAACTTCTTCCTGGTTTAGTCTTGGGAGGGTGTATGTGTCCAGGCATTTATCCATTTCGTCTAGATTTTCTACTTTATTTGCGTAGAGGTATTTATGGTATTCTCTGATGGTAGTCCGTATTTTTGTGCAATCAGTGGTGATATCCCCTTTATCACTTTTTATTGCATCTATTTAATTCTTCTCTCTTTTCTTCTTTATTAGTCTTGCTAGCGATCTATCAATTTTGTTTATCTTTTCAAAAAACCAGCTTCTGGATTCATTGATTTTTTGAAGGGTTTTTTGTGTCTGTATCTCCTTCAGTTCCACTCTGATCTTAGTTATGTCTTCATGAGTGAACCCCCATTCACAATTACTACAAAGAGAACAAACTACCTAGGAATCCAACTTACAAGGGATGTGAAGGACCTCTTCAAGGAGAACTACAAACCACTGCTCAACGAAGTAAAAGAGGATACAAACAAAAGGAAGAACATTCCATGCTCATGGGTAGGAAGAATCAATACTGTGATAATGGCCATACTGCCCAAGGTAATTTATAGATTCAATGCCATCCCCATCAAGCTACCAATGACTTTCTTCACAGAATTGGAAAAAACTACTTTAAAGTTCATATGGAACCAAAAAAGAGCCCACATTGCCAAGACAATCCTAAGTAAAAAGAGCAAAGCTGGAGGCATCACACTACCTATCTTCAAACTATACTACAAGGCTACAGTAACCAAAACAGCATGGTACTGGTACCAAAACAGAGACATAGACCAATGGAACAGAACAGAGCCCTCAGAAATAACACCACACATCTACAACCATCTGATCTTTGACAAACCTGACAGAAACAAGAAATGGGAAAAGTATTCCCTATTTAATAAATGGTGCTGGGAAAACTGGCTAGCCATATGTAGAAAGCTGAAACTGGATCTCTTCCTTATACCTTATACAAAAATTAATTCAAGATGGATTAAAGACTTAAATGTTAGACCTAAAACCATAAAAACCCTAGAAGAAAACTTAGGCAATACCATTCAGGATAGGCATGGGCAAGGACTTTATGACTAAAACACCAAAAGCAATGGCAACAAAAGCCAAAATAGACAAATGGGATTTAATTAAACTACAGAGTTTCTGCACAGCAAAAGAAACTACCATCAGAGTGAACAGGCAACCTACAAAATGGGAGAAAATTTTTGCAATCTACCCATCTGACAAAGGGCTAATATCCAGAATCTACAAAGAACTTAAACAAATTTACAAGAAAAAATCAACCCCATCAAAAAGCGGGCAAAGGATATGAACAGACACTTCTCAAAAGAAGACATTTACACAGCCAACAGACACGTGAAAAAATGCTCATCATCACTGGTCATCAGAGAAATGCAAATCAAAACCACAATGAGATACCATCTCACACCAGTTAGAATGGCAATCATTAAAAAGTCAGGAAACAACAGGTGCTGGAGAGGATGTGGAGAAATAGGAGCGCTTTTACACATTGGTGGGAGTGTAAACTAGTTCAACCACTGTGGAAGACAGTGTGGCAATTCCTCAAGGATCTAGAACTAGAAATACCATTTGACCCAGCCATCCAATTTCTGGGTACATACCCAAAGGATTATAAATTATGCTACTATAAAGACACATGCACACGTACGTTTATTGCGGCACTGTTCACAATAGCAAAGACTTGGAACCAACCAAAATGTCCATCAATGATAGGCTGGATTAAGAAAATGTGGCACATATACACCATGGAATACTATGCAGCCATAAAAAAGGATGAGTTAATATCCTTTGTAGCCCCATGGATGAAGCTAGAAACCATCATTCTGAGCAAACTATCACAAGGACAGAAAACCAAACACTGCCTGTTCTCACTCACAGGTGGGAATTGAACAATGAGAACACTTGGACACAGGAAGGGGAACATCACTCACCAGGGCCTGCCATGGGGTGGGGGAATGGGGGAGGGATAGCATTAGGAGAAATACCTAATGTAAATGACGAGTTAATGGGTGCAGCAAACCAACACGGCACATGTATACATACATATGTAACAAACCTGCAGGTTATACACATGTACCCTAGAACTTAAAGTATAATAGTAATAAAAAAAATTCTTGCAGGAGTAAGGTGGTATTGCATTGTTGTTTTGATTTGCATTTCCCTGATCATTAGTGATGCTGAGCTTTTTTTTTTCATATGTTTGTTGGCCATTTGTACATCTTCTTTAGTGAATTGTCTATTAATAACCTTAGCCCACTTTTTGCTGGCATTGGTTGTATTTTTCTTGCTGATTTATTTGAGTTTCTCATAGATTCTGAATATTAGCCCTTTTTTGGATGCATATTTTGCAAAGATTTTCTCCCATTCTGTGAGTTGTCTGTTTACTGATTTTTTTTTTCTTTTCTGTTCGGAAGCTTTTTAGTTTAATGAAGCTCCATCTTTGTTTTTCTTTGCATTTGCTTTTGGGTTCCTGGTCACAAAGTCTTTTCCTAAGCCAATGTCTAGAAGGGTTTTTCTGATGTTATATTCTAGAATTTTTTATGATTCAGGTCTTAGATTTCAGTTTTTGATGCATCTTGAGTTGATTTTTGCATAAGGTGGGAGATAATCCAGTTTCATTCTTCTACATGTGGCTTGCCAATGATCCCAGCACCATTTGTTGAATGGGAAGTCCTTTCCCCACTGTATGTTTTTATTTGTTTTGTCAAAGATCAGTTGGCTGTAATAATTTGGCTTTATTTCAGGGTTCTCTATTCTGTTCCATTGGTCTATGTGCCTATTTTTATACCAGTACTATACGATTTTGGTGATTATAGTGAGAAAAATCTTCCTGCTACTTGTTTAGACAAATATTTCTTAGAAAGAATGCATAATCATGAACCAAAAACTTAAAAAATTTCAAAATGTCTAAGATGTATTTTACCAAAGTTAAAAATTTTGCTCCTTGAAAGACATTGTTAAGAAATAATGAAGGTAAGTCACAGAGTAGACTGAAAGAAAATATTTACAAACCATACATCTGATTAAGGGTTTATATTATATATGTATGCATGTATACATATATATGTACACACACACACACACACACACACACACATATATATACACTTAAGGCTTAATAACAAGAAAACAAAAACTCCAAGTTAAAAAAATTGTTACGGCCAAGGCACATGAAAAGATGTGCAATATCATTAGCCATTAGACAAATGCATATCAAAACCAGAAGATACCACTACATACATACCCAAATGGATATCATTGGTTTGACCATCCCAAGTGTTGATGAGACTGTAGAACAATTGGAACTCTCAATCATTGCTGTGGGAATGCAAAATTGTAAGCTACTTTGGAAAGTAGTTTGATTTTTCTTACAAAATTAAATAAATATTCACTATACAATCTAGCAATCCAATTCCTAGGTATTTATGCCAGAAAGGTAGAAACCTATGTTCACAATAAAACCTGTACTAGAATGTTCAGAGCAGTTGCTTTCATTAATAATTAAATGTAGGAAACAACCAAAATATCTATCAACTGATAAATGAATACATAAATTATGTTATACTCATACCAACCAAATACTAATCAGCCATTAAAAGAAATGAACTATTGATACATTTACACTGACAAATTTCAAAAAGGTTATTCTAAGGGTAAGTAGGCAGGCAAAAATTCCTCCATGCTATATAATTAAATTGTTAAGAAATTCTAGAAAAGTTAAAACTAGAGTAACAGATAGCAAATTGATAGTTGTTATGAATCTTTGCCTGGCAGAGGTGTTTGCAAGAGAGCAATAAAATGTTCTATATCTTTTTTTGTTGTTGTTGCTCTGTCACCCAGGCTGGAGTGCAACGTTGAGGTCTTTGCTCACTGCAGAGGCACTCACTGAGGCACTGTGCCTCAGTGCCCCCGGGTGCAGGTGACTCTGGTGCCTCAGCCTCCTGAGTAGCTGGGACTACAGGCGTGTGACACCACACCAGGCTAATTTTTGTTCTTTTAGTAGAGATGGGTTTCGCCATGTTGGCCAGGCTGGTCTTGAACTCCTGACCTCAGGTGATCTGCCCACCTCAGCCTCCCAAAGTGCTGGGATTACAGGTGTGAGCCACCACTTCTAACCAATATTTCTTGACTTTGGTGGTGGTTACATGATTGTAGACATCTGCCAAAACTCAAAAAACTGTATACTTACAGTTGGTGAATTTTTTGGCATAAAAATTCATCAGTCGAACTAGTTTTTAAAAGATATCAGAATAATCACACTAAAAAATAACAATAAAAAACTTTATGGGGTCTCTACATATCCAGTTATAATTGACCTGAGATACTCTCACACCTGTATTATCTCTTCAAATTCTAACTCTCTCCACCTTGGACTCAGAATCAACGTGCTGTGGAACAATACCCTTAAAGATTTTTAGCTCTGTGGACTATCTGAGAAAGATTTAAATGTGACAACTTAAAAATGTCTGATGTCTTAATAATGGGTGATAAAACCACACCTTAGATTTGACCTTGATCCCATCCTCACGTTTCACTGGAAGTATCCAGGTTATTACATTTGCCCCGAGGTCATATCTTACTTTCTAGTCATATGCCAGCGGGAGTAGCTGAGAATTAGATACAGTTCTATTTTCGAGTCCTGTAAATCCTAGGTTGGAAGTATTTTCTCTAAATTCTGATTGGGAAATGAACATCTCTTTCTTAACTGAGTCTCCATTCCCATAATAGGCAGACAAAAGACTCAATTAATACTGTCAGTATTCTTCCTGAAAATCTCGGCAAGATTCTCAAGTTCATTGGGTCGATTTTTTCTTAAAATTTCAATTTTACTCTAAGTAATAATGTTTCTACTCATAACACCCATCACCCTTCCTGCAGCCTCCAAAGCAATTTCCACACTTCCGCACCATCCTCCACTAAGAGTTTCATCACCCTCTGCCTCTGCTTGCAGCCTGGTCCCAAAGCCAATGCCATGTATTTTATATTTTTGTCACGTTCCCACTAATTTCTTTTTTTTTTTCCAGTTATTTAGCCCTATCTAGCATTTCTCTCAACACTTAAGGACTTAAAACAACTTTTTAAAAAAAACACTTTTCTTATAATTTTGGGATCATCTTGTGGTTCTGCTGCTGCATATGGTGTTGACTGGAGTCAATAAATAAGGGAGCTTCCTTCAGTCAGGAGCTTGGCTGAGGCTATAACATTCCAGGGGAAACACTTAAGCATCTGGGGCCCCAGCGCTGGCTGTCTGCTACAGAAACTCAGTTCTCATCTTCTGACCTCTCTTTCCTTCTCTCTCTTCTCTCTCCTCTCTCTCTCTCTCTCTCCTCATACCTATTTTTCTCTTATCATTCAGCAGTCCAGTAGTCGGCTCAGGCTCATTTACATAGCAAATGAGCAAAAGAGCAAGAAAGGCAGCAATTAAACGTCTTAAGGGACAAGCCCAGACTCTTTCAGCATCACGTCTGCTACATTTTATTGGCCAAAAAAGCTTACAAGTTTTAGCTTGTAAATTCAGGGATAGGGGAATTAGACTCCACTTTCTGATGCAAAGTGTTTTAAAGTTTCTGCAGGGCTAAGTCTCAGAACCCCAGCATTGGAAAAAGTGTTCGTCTTGCAGGTTAGTAAGAATTATATGACAACAATAGCATAGGTTTGAAAAAGGAAAGTTTTATTAGAAAGAAAGAACACTGCAGAAGAGTGCAGTGGGATGCCTCAGCAAGAGAGGACTGAATGTGTGGTGGTGGATTCTTCCTGAGGGGTATTTATGGACCTTAAAGTGGGAGCTTGGGATAATTTAGACCATATTAGCCACATAGGTCATGATAAATGATTACATTTGTAGACATTTTGGTGCCTTGATGTCGGCAAGGGTTGCACAATGAGTTTCAACATGCGTGCGTTCCAGAGATGTATAGAAATTCCAGTTAATTACACATTTTTGGGAAAGAAATCTGGAACCAGATGCCTGCTTTAGATAATAGGCAAGTCTAATTATTTCTAAATTCCTCAGATAAGGAATTTGCCTCTGGATGGTCTGCTTGATGGTCAACAGGTGATCTTTGCTCTCAGTTTCAAAGGATAGAGGAGTTCCTGGTGCCCATCTTTGGCGACAATCAATTATGCTATATTATTCTTGAATTTTTCAGATATCATAGGCCAAACTATTCATTCCCAACCCATTATTTTATTTTGGTATTTTTAGTTAGGCTTCCATAACTAGAGACTACAAGGGTTCTGATTAACACAAATATAGGAAGTGAAAGTATGTGACAATTAGCTAAGAGTGGAAAGTAAGGTAAGAAAAAAAATTCTGAATAAGGGCCAACGCCAAATGAGAGATAATTATCTGGAACTATGTCTCCAAGCATGGTGTACTCTCTACAGGACCATAGTTTAAATCCCAAAGAAGTGTCTCAAAGTACTCCATCTGGTTTTCCCAAAGCATTTTTTTAGCTCCTTGTTTCTACAGAATGCTTTTAAGGGATTCCATGAAAAAATGAATTTCATTGCTTAAGGGCCAATCCGAACTTTTGATAGCTAATATGCTCTATGAATCATAAAGCGTGATGTGTGTTACAACATCAACTGAATTCATTTTAACACATTCCTTACTTCAGCATCTTGAGAAATGATGTTCCATTGGATATACTCTGGGGAGTTCTGGTATGGTTTCAGCTACTTATTTTAGAAATTAGGAATCTGAAGCACAGAGTTTGAGTCACTTGCTTGTGGGAAGTAGGAGCAGAACTTGGGGCCTCTCACTAGGTTTCCAGTCTAAATCTTTTTTCTCCTAGTGGCTGAGGTAGGTATGAACACATATACCACAGGAGCATGATTTTTACTGCTACTTTAAGTTTCTTTTTTTTTTTTTTTTTGAGACGGAGTCTCGCTCTTTCACCCAGGCTGGAGTGCAGTGGTGTGATCTCGGTTCACTGCAAGCTCTGCCTCCCAGGTTCACGCCATTCTCCTGCCTCAGCCTCCTGAGTAGCTGGGACTACAGGCGCCTGCCACCATGCCTGGCTAATTTTTTTTGTATTTTTAGTAGAGACGAGGTTTCACCGTGTTAGCCAGGATGGTCTTGATCTCCTAACCTCGTGATCCGCCTACTTTAAGTTTCTTAAGCCCTCTCCTTATTTACCCTTTCCACACCCAATCCATGATGTAGGAGTCTTCAACTCTGGAATGACACAAAAGTAGGCTCACGTGGGGTTGACATACATCAGTTATTGATGAGTGCCCTGTCAGAACCTGAGTAACAGGTTTCCTTGTTTGGAAACTTCATCATGCGATCATTAAGAATCACATGAAATTAGTACCTCTCATTATCAAAGACCTTATGAGACAGGTTTCTTTCTGGAGCTAATTCTGCTATTTCATAGATGATCACCTTCCATATACTTTTTGGAAAAAAATCTCCATTGTACCAAAAGCAAACTTCAAAGCCTTCCTTTTCTTCCCATGAAAACATACACACATTTGAGCACCTACGTGTGTTTTCCAGACAACGTAAGTGCTTTGGACACATTCTCCTTGACCAACTTGGAGTTCTGGTCTTATGTAAAAACATTCCACTCTTTCATGTTTTCCAGACAGTGTCTAATTGGAATGGAAAATGGCACAGAATTGGGTGTTTGGTGAAGGAAATGACATGTGGCCCTCTTAGAACTAAGTGGTGATGTCACTTACTAAGATGAAGACTCCATTGCCTGATGACTTTATGGCCAGGAATTGGTGAGATGTGGTAGAGAGAGCACTGGACTGGGAGTCAGAAGGTCTGGTTTCCAGTTCTGGTGTGGTACTACCTCTTTGCTTGATCTTGGGTACACCACTCTCCTCGAGTTTGTTAGATTCCTTATCTACACAATAAGCCCTCGCCACCCAAGTCTGGTTTTCACTAAGCTAGATATATTAACTTTGAAAGTCAAGGTGTAGAAGTGAAAGGGTATACAACTGGGATGTGAAAATCTGTCATTTGGAAGAAAGATTAAGCTGGCTTTGTACAGTCTCCAAAGTCTAGCTCAAATGAATGGTGGAAATTGCAAGGGAATTGCAAAGAGACAGATTTTTACACCAAGGCTGGATGATCAATAAAAGGAGTTTTATAGAAGAAACAAAGGAATCACTTAATTTTGCTTGGTGGGGTTTATTCATCTATAGAGATTTATGCAGAAGAGTAACAGGATAATGAATTATATCTTTAAGAGATCTCTGTCTTTTGTGTAAACAACAGATTACAGTGGACTTTAGAAGGTGGGGCTGGTAGAACTAAGAGACTATCCAAGTACTCCACGTGAAAAATGATGGTGAGGGGCTATGGTGGTGACATTAGAAATTCAGGTGATTTGGGGTAGATACTGAATGGAGGAATTATTATGACTTACCAATGGATTGATTACAGGTAGTGAATAAAAAGATAGAATGAAGAATGTCTCAAGGATTTTGGCCTTATCAATTGAGTTGCTTTTGTTTCCCATTTGCTGAAATGGCAGAGATTGGGAGCAGGATATATTTGGGGTGGAATAAGAGTCAGCATTTCCATTTTAGACACGTACATTCTGCAACTTCCAAGAGCAGATGGCAAACAGAATGTTGAGTCTATAAATTTGGCTCCCAGAGAGGAGATTTGGGCTAGAGACAGAATTGGAGAGTGAGGAGGATTTATATGATACTTGATAAGCTTCAAAGAGGGGTACCATTTGAATTGACTCTTGAAGGATGAGTAGCGTTTACCGGTAGAGAATGTGGAGAAAAATGTAAAAACAAAGGGAACCAGGTGGGAAAAGAAAGAGCAGTAACAAGGTCAAGCCAAGGTCCAGTGGGCTCTCAATGTCTGAGCTTAGACCACTGTACATCACTCTCTGTAACAGCAACACTATCTTCTCTCTAGAGAGATCCACTAGCCTGCTCAGATCCTTAGACATTTGGGTTCAAAGCCAACAAAAGATTATAGCTAAGGGTAGTTTATTTAAGGATAATAATAGAGCCTACAGGTTATTTCTTTTTTCCTCAAACTAGAGATAATTTTCTTTTTTCCCCATGAATAAGATTGAATTCATCAGTATTTGGCTTTTTCCAAGTCTGGCAACCTCATCCACCATAATTCAGTTCAGACTTCAATGTCACAACCCGAGGGACTAGGATAGATTATAAGCAATTTAGAGATGCCTTGTCACAATTAATTTGTGTTTAGCCAGAGATCTCGAGTTTATTTATGAACTTTTTTCTTTTATATCAGTTCCAAAAATAATGCATGGTGTCCTTTTTTTAGACTTTGCCAAGCAGCAAGTGTACTTACAGCACAAGCTTCGAGGAACTCTCAAACCCACGTCACCTTAAGTTTTAGTATCTCAGGATGTTCTTGCAATTCTCCTCCTCTATAAGCAGGGTTCTGATCTCTTTGTTTTTCCTGACACTGTCTAGCTTGCTATTTTCACTTTAGAGTTGATGCATTAGTTTTCTATTGCTGTCATAACAAGCTACCTTAAATTTATAGGCTTAAAATAGCTCAAATTTATTATTTTACAGCCTATAGGTCAGCAGTTTGGCATGAGTCTCACAGGGTTAAAATCAAGGTACCAGAAGGCTGTGTTACTTTTTGGGGACTATAGGGAAGAATTCAATTCAGTTCCATGTGGTTGCAGTACTATGGTCTCCATTTACCTGCTATCAACCAGAAACCACTCAGCCCCTAGAGGCGCCTATATCTCAGAATCAGCAACAAGGTGTCAAGCCTTTTCACACTGCCATCTCTCCTGACTCTCCTTCTGTCCTTCTGTTTCTCTGACCCACTCTTCTGCCTTCCTTGTTCACTTTTAGAAATTCATGTGATTAGACTGGGCCCATCCAGATAAGCCAGGATAATCACTCCATCTCAAGGTCTTCAATCTTAAACCCATAGGTCAAGTCTTTTTTTCAATGTAAGGTAATATATGCACAAGATATAACTATTAGAGCATAGATACAAGTAGGGGATATTATTCTCTCTAGCACAGTTAAGAAAGCAGAGGCCAAAAAATTTAGAATGTTTTGTCCATGATGGGAGAACAGTATAGGTAAATGAGTTTAAATTTGAATCCAGGAGCAAGATTTCTAACCTCATATTCTTTCCATTATAAACAAAAATACATATAACTCAAGTGTGAATGTGGGTATTTCACAAGAGTAGAATGATGCATCTGGAATCTCATAGATTTAGAAACTTGTTCCTTCTCTTATTAGCCATGTGACATTGACTCAAATCAGTTTGTCTCTCTGAATCACAGTTTTCTCATCTATAAAATGATAAGTATAGGATCCACCTTTCAGGATTTTCAGTGAGTATTTAATAAGATATCAGTTGAGAACAAAGCATAGTTTACATAAAAATGCAAAACACTAAAAGGATAAATTTATGTCCCTATATTGCACAGATGAGAATACAGGCACAGAGAGGAGTAACAACTGGCACAGGGTCATACAGTGGGTTAGTGGCAAACCCCAGACCAGATTACACAGTGGTAGAAGAATTTGCAGGGAAAGTAATTACAAGAACAAAATTCCACACCTGCTTTCTACAACATTCCATAAGCAGCTTGGGGACTGAGCTTCTTGATTCCTTTCCACCCAGGCATCCCACAGGAATTAGAAGTTAAAGACAGGCATGCTGGCTTCATCCGATGTGACAACTTTGGTCTTCCCTGGCATTTCCAGTTCCCACATTCCTCTTGAACCTCTGCCCCTACAGCCAAATCAATGTCAGCTCACTTAGCACTAAATGCTTCCTGCACACCAAGCCATTTTGCATCTGCTTAATAAAAATGGAACCATCTAGCATCAATTGACATGAAATAATTTTCCACTTCATGTCAACTGAAAATCACCAATTTCCTGCTACAAGTGACATTTAGTATTAGGAGGCACTTGGAGTCATTATGAGTTATCATTGCCTAGGCTTCTTGCCTTCATGTGATCAAATGCTATACCTGAAAGCACTATGGATTAAAGCTGTGTTTTCATGTAATTAAATATAAGGATTAAAATATGATCCATTTCACTATCAAGGTAGAATCTCATCATTGCCTGAAGACAGAAAGTAAATTGTTATTGGGTTTGTAACTCCAATGTGGCATGTAAGAGTAGAATCATTGATTCCTTTGGTGAGCAAAATACAGACCTCCTGTGTTCTATGCACTCTTCCTGATAAAAAGACAAACAGGCCGGGTGTGGTGGCTCAATCCTGTAATCCCAGTACTTTGGGAGGCAGAGGCAGGCGGATCACGAGGTCAGGAGATCGAGACCATCCTGGCTAACATGGTGAAACCCCGTCTCTACTAAAACTACAAAAAATCAGCCAAGCATGGTGGCGGGAGCCTGTAGACCCAGCTACTCGGGAGGCTGAGGCAGGAGAATGGCGTGAACCCGGGAAGCAGAGCTTGCTTGCAGTGAGCTGAGATCACGCCACTGCACTCCAGCCTGGGCGACAGAGTGAGACTCTGTCCCCCGCCCCCAAAATAATAATAAAAGAAAGACAAATAAAGTCATTACTGTTAAAAGAATCATACAGTCCGATAGGGACAGTTGACTGTGTATACAGTCAACTACAATAAAAGATGAACTTTATTATCTGCAGTGTTAAACACTGCATCTTAAACTATGATATTCAATAATTTGTGGCTGTGAACATTTTCATTTAAGTGAAATTTTGCAAATAAGTCCAATAAATAAAACTGATAATAGAGGACTACTATGGCTGAAGTAGAAACAAGAGGCCTGTAGAGTCAGCAATTAAGTACCTCTCTTCCTACCTGCTCTCCAACACACTGTAGTTTCTGAGAGAGCTCTTTATAACATGTTTAAAAAGTATTATTTTCCAATATTTTAAACTGGCTTATTGAATGTATGGGTCTATAGGTATAAGTAGAAAATAACTTTTCTTTTCAATGATTATCTCTGTAACTTACTCTATATACTAAATTTTCCCATATTCCTGGTTTATGTCTTAGGCAGATTTCCTTATTTTCTCTGGTCCTCCTTCGGAAAACATAATCCTGTTTTCCAGGTACTAAAATGTTCAGCTTAATGTAAAAACTAAAGTCAATCTCAATCAATGTTTTTTAAAAAGCAACTTTTCCCATATATATTACATATATAATATATGTTATATATAAATATGTAATATAATATATAATATATGTTATATATAAATATGTAATATAATATATAATATATATATAACAATTTTTTACCCACTCATCTGTGGATGGATACTTTGATTGTTTCTGTATCTTGGCTATTGTAAATAATGCTCCAGTGAACCTGGGAATGGAGACGGTGATTTCATTTCCTTTGGGTATACACCCAGAAATGGGATTGCTGGATCATATGGAAGTCCTGTTACTTGTGAAAATATGGATGAATTATACTAAGTGAAATAAGTCAAACACATAAAGACAAATACATGATGCATCATCTCACTTATATGTGAAATCTTAAAACTGAATACATAGAAATAGAGAGCAAAGTGGTGGCTACCAGGGTGGGTATGGCAGGGGAAAATGATACATTATAGGTCAAACGGTATAAAGTTATACTTACGTAGAATTAATAAGTCTAGAGATGTAATGTGCAACATGGGGACTACTGTTAATACGATTGTTTTATATACTGTTAATTTGCCAAGAAAGTAGATTTTAAGTACTCTTACCTCCAAAAAATAAAAGAAAAAGAGAAAGGTAGTTATATGAGATGATGGTTTTGTTAATTTGCTTGACCATAGTACTCACTTCACTATGTTTATGTATATCAAGTTAAGTGTAGCAAAACCTCATGTTGTATACCTTAAATATATATAATAAAACAAACAAACAAACAAACTTCTTTCTCTCCCAAGCTCTGGCCTGGCACAGTTAGAAATCTTAGAGAGAGGTGAAGAGACTTGTCATCAGTCTCCTAAGTATTTTCTCACTATACTCTTTTATTTCTCTTTCCCCACTTATTATGACTATTTGAGTCCTCCCAGAATGGTCAGGGTGAGGTGAGAGAGGAAAGAAACAAAGGATGTCTTACTTTCCTTCTAGGCTACCACCTACAGTTGTGTAAGTTACATACTGTACAAGTGTACCCAGCTAATGTAGCAAGATATCTAACTCACTCTGCTAGGGAAGCTATATACTCTGGGGAGGGGCTTCAATCATCTGGGAGAAGGGGCATGTTTGTAAATTATCACAATAGTGTCATTTTGTCACCAAGTTCTTGGCTGCCTCTACCAGGAGGATGTGCCTTTTAAAAGTGTTCACATAGTGGCAGAGGGAGAGGCAGCCCTGTCTCCCAGAATAATTTAAAGCTGACATTGGAGTGAATGTGGTAGATGTTCAAAGACTGTTTCTTTCCTTTGTGAGGTGCCTCTGGGGTTATTAGGAATTTGCGACTCCAGCCCCATCATAGCAGGGCCCCCTAATTTGATGACCACTGATTCCAATACCCCTCTGGCTGAATATTTATGACCACACCTCAGCCCCACAATCCATCCCTCTACCTCACACAGACTGTCTCTGTTAGGTTTCCTCACCCTGCAGGCAGTTTTGTGCACAGTCCCTTTCAAGATGCCTGATGGCTGCTGCCTTGCCTGGCCCAGAGGACACATGTGCCTTCCCCCATCATGGCAGGAAGTGGATCTCCAACAGCCACCCCCACTCCCAGCTGCTAAAGACTCTTTTGGCAAGTTTTTTCCACCAGTTTCATTGCTCTCACCTTGTGCTGCATCAATAGGTGGCAATGGATATTCTGGGCCTTTGGAGCACCTCCTGAGACACAAAGACATCGGGAAAGGTCTTGGTACATAATGTTTAATAAATTGATATATTTAAATATATAAATATATGCTTAATATATATTTATATACTTAATATAATTATAGATAAATATATTTAATAAATATATACATACACACATTGTTTACTTTTGATGCATTATTTGTTATATGTGTTTGTGTGTGTGTGTGTATATATATATATATATAAAATATAGGGTCATCTTCCCATTTTAAGATCCGTAAATTAATCACATCTAAGAAATCCTTTCTGCTAGGTAATGTATTACTCAGGTAATGTATTCACAGGTATAGGGGATTAGAACCTGGACATCTTTGGTGTGAAACTCCTATTCTACCTACCACACCATCCTTAATTTGTATATACATATACATTTATATATATATGTATATATCATATATATATAACAATAACAAGTAAACAGTGGATGTGTATTTATTTACTTATAAATATATGGTTTAGTACCAGATGAGGTGGAGGAGATATTTGAGATCCTCTCATTTAAAATATGATTTATGTAGCACCTGTGAGACTCACCTGGTTGGAGAGGGGCACCCCTGCTTGACACTTAAAAGACATAAGAGATAAATTCCAGATGCCATTTGTATTATTTTCCTGTTACTATTATAATAAATTATCACACACTTAGTGGCTGAAGACAGCGCAGATTTATTATCTTAATGTTCTGGAAGTCAGAAACCTGAGAAAAGTTCTTCCAAGGCTAAAAATCAAGATGTCAATAGAGCTGCCATTCATTCTAGAGGAACTAGGGGAGAACCTGTTTCCTTTCCTTGTATGTTTTCTGGAGGCTACCTGCATTCCTTGGTTCATGACAACAAATCACTCCAATCTCTGCCACCATCATCACATTGCCTTTTCTCTGACCTTGACCCTCCTGTGTCTCTTTTATAAGGACTCTTGTGATTACATTGGGTCCACCTGGATAATCCAGGGTCATCTTCCCATTTTAAGATGTTTAAATTAATCACATCTGAGAAGTCCTTTCTGCCAGGTTATGTATTCTGCAGGTAATCTTCAGGTGACATATTCATAGGTACAGGGGACTAGAACCTGGACATCTTTGGTGGGAAGCTACTATACTATTCTACCTACCACATCATCCTTAATAGAAGGTCACGAGTAAAGACAATTTTTTAAAAGTTACAAATTTGAGCTCTTTAAAGAGTGAACTTGAGTAAATTACTTAAACTCTCTCAGCCTTCAGTTTCTTCATCTCTAAAAGGAAAATTAATATTAGTACCTGTCCCATACAGTTGTTATGAGTATTAAATGAGTTAATATTTTAAATACACTGAGAACAGTGCTGCCTTATGGTTAGTGCTACATAAGTGGTTTTGAAAAATTACAAACTACATTGCAAAGTTGACTTAAGATCCAGCTGCTTCTTATTTAGTCACCACTGTGTTATGTATTCTAGAATTAATTACAGCAGAGGCTTATTAACTTAATGGATGTCAATACATCTGTGGAGTGAGTCTGATACAATATTATATGTATTTACTGGGGTTTTGAAAGAAAATATTTTAACATAGTAAAGTTTATATTGTGAGATTATAGGTGATTTTTATATTCTTTATATTTAATCTATGCCCTATATTTTATTCAATTAACCTGTGTAAGAGTTATGTTTGAGAAAAAAAGAAGCAATACATGCAATTTTATACATAGTATATATGTACATTTAAATATATATGTGTGTGTATACACACACACACACATATACACGTATACACAGAAAGAGAGAAAGAAACCAGATTAGAGTCATTGGAGAAAAATATTCTTTACTCAAGCTTATCATAAGCTAAGCTAACACAAAAATACTTAGTGGTCTTTCTTTGACTATTGTTGGATACAGTCTAGACACCCTGACCTGGCATTCAAGACCTTCTAGAAGCTGGCTCAAATCACTCTTTACCCCTGCAGTTCTCTGTATTCCCTTGTTTCTGAGAATCAATCCAGCTACATTGAGATGTGAAACTGCACTGTGGAAGAGAAAGCAACCTCCTTGAAAGTCAAATGTTGATTTGGTAGCAATTTTGAAGAAGAAAGGTGCATGCTTGGCCATCAGACTCCTACTTGAGACTCTTTAAAAATGTACCTGCTAAGCATAATTAAAATACAAGAGTCTCCAACAGGACTGGTCCTCTTTTCTAAGAAAATGCATTGTTTGAGGCAAATTGCACCGTTTTCACTTTTTAAACAGACAATTGAAATGAGCCATAAATGAACATGCGGGAACATCCTGGAAGGAGATATAAATCAGAATAGAGAAACTCACAGCCCTGCCCTGGTGTGGATATGAGAAGGACTGGCCTCCTCGTGTCCACGTGCTCCTATCAGACGATGCACCATATACCAGACAGAATGGCCTTTTTTGAAACGCAAACCTCCTCGTCACCACCCTCAACACTGGTGCAGCCCTTCATATGGAGCTTGGGGTTGTAAAAACAACATTAATTGAGGGTGGGGCCAAGATGGCCAACTAGAAACAGTGGCATTTAGAGGCTCCCATTGAAAAGAACCATAATAAGCGAGGCAATCCTTCATCAGCAACCAAGGTATCCAGGTTCTCTCCTTAGAACTGACTAGGAGGCTGGTGTGATCTATGGAGAGGAAGGAAGAACAGTGTGGTGTGGTGATCTACCTGACAGCCACAGGTGGGAGCCCCCTCCCCCCAGCCAAAGGAGGCAGTGAGTAAGCATGCTACTTAGGTGGGTAAACCATGCTTTTTCCATGGAACTGTGCAACCCACGGATAGGGAGATCCCGCTTGTGAACCCACACCACCAGGTGTGGTGGTCCCAACCTTGGAGCATTCTCAATAGCCTCTCTGCTGGAATCTGCTTAAGCTTACGGAGCTCCCATGGGGAGGGGCAACCAGCACCACAGCTGCAGCTGCCTGCTGTCTAAGCCATTTGAGCTGCCTGGGGAAGCGGCAGCAGCCAGCACTGGGACTTACAACTGCTTAACACACTACACTCCCTGGGTAGGGTAAAGGTGGCATCCATCTCTATAGCTCCAGGCTGTGCTTTTCCCCTGCTGGAGCCAGTGATGCTGGATGGATTGGTCCCAAGACATGTCCCCCACAGCTCAACACACCGGCTGTGGCAGACTGTGCCCAGAGTGCATCTTCAGGCCTGACCCTGACCCGTCCATCCTCACTGGGCAGGGCTTCCCTTCAGGAACTCCAATAACTCCAGCCAGAGGCTCAGGGACAGAACCCGGATCTCCCTGGGCCTGAGCCAATAGGAAAAAGAGTAGCCATAGTCTCTGTGGACCAGCAGACTTAGCCTTTCCTTCTCGTAGTTCTGAGGAATCCTGGAAGCCCAGATAAGTGGGTTTCCCCTCCAGCAAACCACACCCCCTCCACTAAGGGACAAAGTGCTTCGTTAAATGGGTCCTGTTCCCCGTGCTACCCAATTGGGTGAGACCCTCCAACAGGGGATGTCAGACACCCTATACAGGAGTGATCCTACTGGCATCAGGTTGGTGCCTCTTGAGGTCAGAGGTCCCAGAAGAAGGAGGAGGCACACATCTTTGCTGTCCTCCAGCCTCCTTGAGTGACATCTCCAGGTGCGAGGGTGAACCAGATGAATGGGGTCTGAAGTGAACCTTCAGCAAACTGCAGCAGCCCTACAGAAGAGGGACCGGACCATTGAAAAAACAAACAAACAGGAAGCAACAACAACAGCATCATCAACAACAAAAAAACCCCATCCAAGGATTAGCAGCCTCAAAGATTGAAACTAGACAAACTCACAAAGATGAGAAAGAATCAATGAAAAAAATGCTGAAAACTCAAAAGGCCAGAGTGCCTCTTCTCCTCCAAATGATTGCAACATCTCCAGCAAGGGCTCAGAACTGGACAGAGGATGAGGTGGACTAATTGATAGAAGTAGGCTTCAGAAGATGGGTAATAAAAAACTACGCTGAGCTAAAGAAGCATGCTCTAACCCAATGCAAAGAAGCTAAGAACCTTGATAAAAGGTTAGAGGAGCTGTTAACTAGAATAACCAATTTTGAGAGGAACATAAATGACCTGATGGAACTGAAAAACACAGCATGAGAACTTCATGAAGCATACACAAGTATCAATAACTGAATCAACCAAGCAGAAGAAAGCATATCAGAGTTTGTAGACCACCTTGCTGAGATAAGGCATGCAGATGAGACTACAGAAAAAAAGAATGAAAAGGAATGAACAATGCCTCCAAGAAATAAGGGACTTCATAAGAAGACCAAACCTATGATTGACTGGAGTACCTGAAGGAGATGGGGAGAATGGAAACAAGCTGGAAAACACACTCCAGGATATTATCCAGGAGAACACCCCCAACCTAGCAAGAAAGGCCAACATGCAAATTCAGGAAATATGGAGAAGTCCACTAAGACACTCCATGAGAAGATCAACCCCAAGAAACATAATCATCAGATTCTCCCAGGTCAAAAATGAAGGAAAAAATGTTAAGGGCAGCCAGAGAGAAAGGCTAGGTCATCTACAAAGGGAGGTCCATCAGACTAAGGTGGACTTCTCAGCAGAAACTCTACAAGCCACAAGAGATTGGGAGCCAATAATCAACATTCTTAAAGAAAAGAATTTTCAACTCGGAATTTCATATCCAGCCAAACTAAGCTTCATAAGCAAAGGAGAAATAAAATCCTCTCCAGACAAGGAAATGCTGAGGGATTTCATTACCACCAGGCCTGTCTTGCAAGGGCTCCTTAAAGAAGCACTAAATATGGAAAGGGAAAACTGGTACCAGCCACTGCAAAAATACACCAAAATATAAAGACCAATGACACTGAAGAAATTGCATCAACTAGTGTGCAAATAACCAAATAGCATCATGCTGACAGGATCAAATTTGCATGTAACAATTCTAACCTTAAATGTAAGCAGGGTAAATGTCCCAATTAAAAGATACAGACTGGCAAATTGTATAAGGATTCAAGACCCATCAGTGTGCTGTATTTAGGAGACCCAGCTCACGTGCAAGGACACACATAGGCTCAAAATAAAGGGATGGAGGAAAATTTACCAAAGAAATAAAAAGCAAAAAAAAAAAAAAAAAAAAAAGTAGGAGTTGCAATCCTAGTCTCTGACAAAATAGCCTTTAAATCAACAAAGATAAAAAAAGACAAAGAAAGGCATTACATATTGGTAAAGGGAACAATTCAATGAGAAGAGCTAACTATTCTACATATATATGCACCCAATACTGGAGCACCCAGATTCATAAAACAAGTACTTAGAGACTTACAAAGAAACTTGTACTCCCACACAATAATAGTGGAAGACTTTAACACTCCGCTGTCAATATTAGACAGATCAACGAGGCAGAAAATTAAAAGGATATTCAGTACTTGAACTCGGCTCTGGATCAAGTGGACCTAATAGACATCTGCAGAATTCTCCACCCCAAATCAGCAGAATATGCACTCTTCTCAGTGCCACGTGGCACTTATTCTAAAATCGACCACATAATTTGAAGTAAAACACTCCTCAGCAAATGCAAAAAACTGAAACCATAATAGTCTCTCAGACCACAGTGCAATCAAATTAGAATTCAGGATTAAGAAACTCACTCAAAATCACACAATTACATGGAAATTGAACAATCTGCTCCTGAATGACTCCTGGGTAGATAATGAAATTAAAGCAGAAATCAATTTCTTTGAAACCAATGAGGACAAAAAGACAACATACCAGAATCTCTGGGACACAGCTAAAGTAGTGTTAAGAGGGAAATTTATAGCACTAAATGCTACATCAGAAAGCTTGAAAGATCTCAAATTGACACCCTAACATCACAACAAAAGAATGAGAGAAGCAAGAGCAAACTAATCCAAAAGTTAGCATAAGATAAGAAATAACTAAGATCAGAGCAGAATTGAAGGAGATAGAGACATGAAAAACCCTCCAAAAAATCAATGAATCCAGGAGTTGGTTCTTTGAAAAAAATTAACAAAATAGATAGACTGTTAGCTGCACTAATAAACAAGAAAAGAGAGAAGAATCAAATAGATGCAATAAAAAATGATAAAGGGGATATCACCACTGACCCCACAGAAATACAAACTACCATCAGAGCATACTATAAACACCTCTATGCAAATAAACTAGAAAATCTAGAAGAAATGGATAAATTCTTGGACACATACACCCTCCCAAGACTAAACCAGGAAGAAGTCAAATCCTTGAAAAGACCAATAACAAGTTCTGAAATTGAAGCAATAATTAATAGCCTACCAACCAAAAACAGCCCAGGACCAGATGGATTCACTGCCGAATTCTACCAGTAGTACAAAGAGGAGCTGGTATCATTCATTCTGAAATTATTCCAAACAATTGAAGAGGAGGGACTTCTCTCTAACTCATTTTAGGAGGTGGCATCATCCTGATACCAAAACTGGGAAGAGACACAACAAAAAAAGAAAACTTCAGGCCAATATCCTTGATGAACATTGATGCAAAAATCCTCAATAAAATACTGGCCAACAGAATCCAGCAGCACATCAAAAAACTTATCCACCACGATCAAGTTGGCTTCATCCCTGGGATGCAAGGCTGGTTCAACATGCACAAATCAATAAATATAATCCATCACATAAACAGAACCAAAGACAAAAACCACATGATTATCTCCATAGATTGAGAAAAGGCCTTTGATAGAATTCAACATCCCTTCATGTTAAAAACTCTCAATAAACTAGGTATAGATAAAATACATCTCAAAATAATAAGAACTATTCATGACAAAGCCACAGCGAATATCATATTGAATGGGCAAAAGCTGGAAGCATTCCTTTGAAAATCAGTACAAGACAAGGATGCCCTCTCTCACCACTCCTATTCAACATGCTATTGGAAGTTCTAGCCAGGGCAATCAGGCAAGAGAAAGAAAGAAAGGGAAGAAAGGAAGTCATACTATCTCTATTTGCAGATGACATAATTTTATATTTAGAAAACCCCATCATCTCAGCCCCAAAACTCCTTAAACTGATAAGCAAATTCAGCAAAGTCTCAGGATACAAAATCAATGTGCAAAAACCATAAGCATTTCTTTACACCAACAATAGACAAACAGAGCCAAATCATGAATGAACCTCATTCACAATTGCTACAAAGAGAATAAAATACCTAGGAATACAGCTAAGAAGGGATGTGAAGGACCTTTTCAAGGAGAACTACAAACCACTGCTCAAGGAAATAAGAGAAGACACAAACAAAGGGAAAAACATTCCATTATATGGATAAGAAGAATCAATATCATGAAAATGGGCATATGTATGCCCAAAGTAATTTATAGATTTAATGCCATTTCCATCAAACTACCATTGACATTCTTCACAGAATTAGAAAAAATTACTTTAAATTTCGTATGGAATCAAAGAAGACCCCATATAGCCAAGACAATCCTAAGCAAAAAGAACAAAGCTGGAGGCAACACAATACCTGACTTCAAACTATACTACAAGGCTACCATAACCAAAACAGCATGGTATTGGTACCAAAGCAGACATATAGACCAATGAAACAGAACAGAGACCTCAGCAATAACACCACACATCTACAACCATCTGATCTTCAACAAACCTGACAAAAACCCAAGCAATGGGGAAAGGATCTCCTATTCAATAAATGGTGTTGGGAAAACTGGCTATCCATATGCAGAAAACTGAAACTGTACCCCCTCCTTACCTTATACAAAAATTAACTCAAGATGGATTAAAGACTTAAATGTAAAACCCAAAAGCATAAAAACCCTAAAAAAAAACTTAGAGTTTCTTCTAGTTTTACAAGAAAACTTAGGCAATACCATTCAGGACATAGGCATGGGCAAATACTTCATGATTAAAGTGCCAAAAGCAATTGCAACAAAAACCAAAACTGACACATGTGATTTAACTAAACTAAAGAGCTTCTGCACAGCAAAAGTAACTATTATCAGAGTGAACAGGCAACCTACAGAATGGGAGAAAGTGTATGCAATCTACCCATCTGACAAAGGTCTAATATCCAGAATTTATGAGGAACTTAAACAAATTTACAAGAAAAAAAAGCAACCTCATCAAAAAGTGGGCAAAGGATATGAACAGACACTTCTCAAAAGAAAACATTTATGTGGCCAACAAACATATGAAAAAAAACTCAACATCACTGATCATCAGAGAAATGCAAATCAAAACCACAATGAGATACCACTTCACATTGGTCAGAGTGGCGATTATTAAAAAGTCAAGAAACAGTAGATGCTGGTGAGGCTGTGGAGAAACAGGAACACTTTTACACTATTGATGGGAATGTAAATTAGTTCAACCATTGTGGAAGACAGTATGGCAATTCTTCAAGAATCTAGAATCAGAAATACCATTTGACCCAGCAATCCCATTACTGGATATATACCCAAAGGAATATAAATCATTCCACTACAAAGACACATGCACACGAATGTTTATTGCAGCACTATTTATAATAGCAAAAACATGGAACTAACCCAAATGCCCATGAATGATAGACTGGATAAAGAAAATGTGGTACATATACACCATGGAATACTATGCAGCCATAAAAAGGAATGAGATCATGTTCTTTGCAGGGGCATGAATGAAGCTGGAAGCCATCATCCTCGGCAAACTAACACAGGAACAGAAAACCAACCACCACAATTTCTCACTCATAAGAGGGAGCTGAATGATGAGAACACATGGACACAGAGAGGGGAACAACACACACCAGGGTCTGTTGCGGGGTGGGGGCTGAGGGAAGGGAACTTAGAGGATGGGTCAATAGGTGCAGCAAACCATCATGGCACACGTATACCTATGTAACAAACCTGCACCTTCTGCACATGTATGGTGTTTGTTTTCTTTCTTTTTTTTAGAAGAAATAAAGAAAAACAACAACAACAACAAAGAATCATCATGAATTCAAATCTTACCTCTGCTGTTTTCAAGCTGTGGGACCTGAAGCAATTGCTTCAGCCCTCTGTGTCTTGGTTTCAAGATTTATTTAAAAATCATAGAATGGTAATTAGGACACAGGGGTTGTGGTTGAGAGATTGTATGATGACATGTTAAGAGCACAGGCCCTGAAGACAGGCAACGAAGGAGTTCACATATTGGCTAGTCTAATTTATAGCTGTGAATTTGAGCAGGTTACTTAATTTCTTTGGAATAAATAAGGATAAAAATCATATTTACCTTGTGGGTCACTGTGAAGACTAAATGAAATAATATATCTCACATCCTTGACTAAGCACTGGGCTCCTGGGAAGAGCTCAATGAATGCTAGTTATATGAAGCACTGGGTAAATGCTTAATAAATAAATGGCAAATAATGTAAGTGGGGGAAAAAAGGAATTTGGGCAAATTGTAGTCACACAATGTAATGTGACTGAAACGGCACACATGTCTCCTCCCAAGAATGCTCTCTGAACCCAGTGAATTTCCACTGCTGGGGGAGAAGAAGGGATGGCAGGCTAGATTAGGATAATTGTTTTTCTTGGAAACTAAAGAATCAAAGTTTGCCTCGGGCACCTCTATTACCGCAACTTCAGTCCAATCCCCAAATCCCACTGATACAATGAATGAAACTTAAAAGCTACAAAGAAGAGAAGGAAGAATTGAGGAGAGAAGCCAAAAGCCTTTAGGCTTCAGTTTGATCCTCCCCTGCCATCTCCCCGCCCTGTCTTTACCCCAAGCTTCTGCAAGCTTCCTCTTTCTTTGGGGGAAAATAGTCTTTCTTCCTTCAGTTTGCTGTAGCAACATTTTCTTTTTTCTTTTCTTTTCTTTTCTTTTCATTTTTCTTTTAAGTGTAGGGGAAACATAAGCATGCTAAGTACTAAGAGGGAGACTCCAGAGGAACAAGAGGGCAGGGCCCTCAGTCCTGGATTACAAATGCAAAGGATGCAGGTCTCTCTCAAGTCCCTTACCACATCAGTGCAACTGCCTGTTTTCCTGTATGTGGTTTCACCAGGCAGAGAGGAATCATAGGCTCAATATTAAGATCATAAAGCAGTCAGCTTTGGAAGTAAGCCAAGTCCTACCAATAACTTTAGATTTAATCTGTTAGAACCTCAGTTTCAACATCAGTAAAGTAGGATAAGATGCATAAAATACATGCTCAAGAAATCATGCCTTCTCCAAGTCCTTCCCCTTTTCATCTTCACTTTCTTTTACCTCTCCTTTACATTTCCTGCATCTTTCTTCTCCTTATTTTTCTTGTCATTTTAAATTATCATTCTTTTGTTCCTCTTTCATTCTCTATCTCTGTTGCTCAAAGTCAGGAGCCATGTTTTTTTACTGCTCTCTGCTTCCCGTAAGACCTTGTATGTAGGGGATCAATGTATATTTATATGATAAAGAAAAAAGAACTCTTAACAATCCTTTATTTATATATTAAAAAGCACCATCATATCTTGTATTATTACTAATGGGTACTAACTAGTATAATGCAAATACTTCTCAGTAAATAATTAAAGAAGCACTAAAAATCCTAGAACTTTAGTGCCAGAAAACCCACTGAGTAATTTTAGCTCTGACTTTACAGAAAAGACAATGAAGGCTAAGAGAGGAATAGGGATTGATCCACAGTCATCTTGGAGGCAGGGACAGAGTGACCTATCTTGCTCCTCATCCATATCTCTATTTCTATAGCACTGCACCACCCTCTATGCAGGCAGGTCACTTGACCAATCCATTCATTCAATGAAAAATGTGTAATAGCATTTACAATGCATCAGGTATGCATGGTGCTAGACACCACACATGACTAGTTTGTTGGTTTTAAATTTTGATGTTGTTTGGTTTCCTTTACTTTTTCTGTTATTTGCTTGCTTGACTGTTATTGTTGAATAAGAAAAGAGAGTAAATAGGTTTTATAAAATGTAGCTAACTGTAAGGTATGCTTTTTTGTCACTTTTTTCTTATTTTGTTTTATTTGTAGAAATAGACCAGATTTATATCCTCACAGAACAAACTTACAGCCTAACAGGGGAGACTGAATTAAAACACACACATACACCACTCTACTTGGTATGTTGATGGGTGGCCCCATCAACATATATAAATAGATATTCAGTTTTAAATTATAATATGTAATTTGAAGGAAAACTGTAGTATGCTATGAGGGAGGGGAAAAAAAGTGAACACTATTGAACTGGGGTATTAAGGAATGCATCTTTAAGGAAATTCCTTTCAAGAGGAAGCCTAATGATTAAAGAATATACTTATGAGTAAATTCTGCTAGTTTTCCATCCCATTTCTTATGTGGTTGGCCCACCTACAATAGCCTCTCTTACCTCCTTACTTCATCAAAGACCTACACATTCTTCAAGGCACAGGACAAGTGCCATTGATTCTGCAAGTCCTTATCTACCCTAGCCCTGCCCTTTCTAAAAAAAAAAGATTAAAGTTTCCCTATAAGAATACATTTTAGTCATTTCCATTCACAGTCAGCAAACACTTTCTTAAAGACAGTTGACTCCATTTGTGATGACAAATCCGCCAGTCTTGTCCACATTTAGGTGAGATCGTTCTATGTTTACCTGGCTAACATTTTCTGAGATGTATTGGATTAGTATGAGTTAAGGCCTGGTCTGAAAAGTTCCATAAACTACCTACTACCTCGTTGCATCAGATGCATATGCCACTAGTTATTATATATTAGAACAATAATATTTGCTAAAGCAATGTGAAATCTTAAGAGATTAAAAGTTACAGAATGGAAAGAAAAGAAGGATGAATTTAAAGATGGAAAGAATGAATTTGGATTCTACTTCCATTTCTTAATGAATATTAATAACAATAGTAATAATAGCAACAAAAACAAGAATAAGCTCCAGGCTTTATGGAGCTCTTAATATCTTCTAGGCATTGTGCCAGGAACTTTGTGTACATTACCACATTTATTTCTTACAGAAATCCTATTATGTAGAAATCATTAGTTTTACAGGTGAGGAAACAGAGGCTTGAGGTACATAATTTTCCCAAGGTAATACACTTCTTTAGTAATGAATGCAAGGTTCAAGCTAGATGGTTTAATTCCAGAGCTCACACTACATACTCACCTGCAAGTGTAGGGTAATCATAATAACTCATTTAGCCAGGTTGCATTAATTTTTATATTCTAAAATAATTAGTGGGGATGGCATAATCAATGACTTCTAAAGTACCTCTCTTTTAAAGAGGGTATTATTTCACTGCCAGGGAAGATGAAGAAAGGCCTCTTGAAAGAGGTGTGTGAAGACCTGGAGTTAGAGAAATTCTCAATCTCCTTTATTCCTTTCACTGCATCTCAAACTCCCATCCTGAAATTCTTTGATTGTTTATAGAAGATATTCCCAAAGGGGCAGCTCCATACTCTGCCTTGCAGATTGCAAAGAGAGATAAATAACACATTCCTCATTCTCTTACTCGCAGGGGAAATTGGGGGCTGTGTTTACATCGCTTCCTTGGTATTTATCCTCCTGCTGGCTGTTCCATCCCCTCTATTTCATGTTGTTATTTTACTTCCATTAGGGGAGTAGAAAAAATATTAGAAACCATTCTGATCCACCCCAATCCTCAGAGGGCATTGCTCGGTCAAAGTCAGCCTCCTCTCCCTTGTAATTTTCCCTACAAACATCTCATTCAAGAGGCATTTTCCTTCCTCTGAATACTAATGTCCTGATGATGATTGAAATAAATAAATATTTCACACACATACACAAACACACATCAAAACAAAACAGAAGGAAAAAGAAAGAAAATATTGCTTGATTTTGCTTGAAAATCTTGCATGTTTGATTCATTTCATGTTTATATCCTTCTGGATTTCCTTCCTGGGCTCCTGGGAATTGCCTAGTTAGCAGTTACGAAGGACTACTGGGTTACTACTGTTTTAAATGTGGCATGCCTGTCGTCTGTGGCTTTTCCTCTTTGGGAGGGAGCTAGGCTTTATTAAGAAACCTTCTAAACATATGATTCTTCATTCTTTATCCACCAAAAACAAACAAACAAAAAACATAAAACAAACAAACAAAAAAACAACCTGTGGTTGGTCAAACGAATTTTGAACACCTGAGTCCTTATGGGGTTAAAGTTTCTTTACCCTGGCTTTTCAATGAAGGAAAAATATATACTGAATATCTAGTCATATGCCAAAGCGTGCTCCCTATGTTTTTCCATTTAATCTTAAAAAAAGAAAGACACTGACAATAATAAGTGTCCTAATTTCATAAATGAAGAAACTGAGAGTGAGCACAAACGTAATTTAAATTGGAGATTCTAAGGAATCTTCGCAGCTCATTATTATAGATTTACTTCCCTATTGCTTCTCAGTCTTTTGGTTAAGATCAAGTGTAGAATCTGTTCTTATCAGATTTACTTCCCTATGAAAATCTTTAAGAGGCAATGTGGTGCAACTCACATCACTAGATTTTAGAATATTAGACTTAAGTCTTTTACCAACTGCCTGACCTTGAGAAAAAAATATGAACCTCTCTGAATCTTACTTTCCTCCCCTTTGTAGAGGTGCAAAATTTGAACACAGAAATGGGAGACAGTACTTCCTAATTCTGCATCTTAGGTCAGCTTTCTCCAAAGTAGTGTCTGAAATGATAAATCACGCACATGGTATTTATTAAGAACATGCTGTCAGGAAAGATCAATAAGGTAAAAGTGGGAGGGATGGGACAAAACCAAGCAAGGACATGATTTTAGGTGAACCCTCACTATCAGCCTGATGCTGAGGAAACTCTAGAGCATGTTGTTCCTCAGAGTATGTCCTAACTCAGGCAAGGTTCTATAATAATCATAGTGGGGCTATTTAGCATTATCCCAAATATTTATAATTTTTTGTTATAAGAAAATTCAAAATTCCCTCCTCTAGCTATTCTGAGATATACAATACAACACTGTTAACCATAGTCACCCTACTGAGCAATAGAAGACCGGAACTTATTCCTCTTATTTAACCATAACTTTGTATTCATTAGCTAATCTCTCCCCATCCCACTCGCCTCTTCACTCTCCAGCCTCTGGTGACCACAGTTCTTTCTATTTATATAAGATCAATGTTTTTAGATTCCACATGTGTGTGAGATCATGTGGTTTTTGTCTTTTTGTGCCTGGCTTATTTCACCTACCATAGTGTCCTCCAACTTCACTCATGTTGCCATAAATGATTTCATTCTTTTTAACATCTGAATAGTATTCCATTGTGTATATCCACACATTTTCTTTATACATTTTATACATTCATCTGTTGATGGACACTTAGGCTGATTGTGTATCTTTATACATTTTATACATTCATCTGTTGATGGATACTTAGGTTGATTCCATGTCTTGGGTATTGCTATAATAAACATGGGAGTGCAGATATCTCTTCAACATACTTATTTCATTTCCTTTAGATGTGTAATATCCAGTTGTGCAATTGTTGGATCATATGATAACTTAGTTTTTAATTTTGTGGAAACTTTTCATACTGTTTCCATAATGATTCTACAAATGTACATCCTCACCAACAGTGCATGAGTTTCTCTTTTTTAGCCATGCATGGTGGTGTGTGCCTGTAGTCTCAGCTACACAGGAGGCTAATGCAGGAGGATCCCCATGAGCCTAAGAGTTCTAGGTTGCAGTTAGCCATGATCAGGCCACTGTACTCCAGCCTGGGCAACAGAGCAAGATTCTATCTCTAAAAGTAAAAATAATAATAATATATTTTTTAAAAAGTTGTCCTCTGTCTACATCCACATCAGCATTTGCGGATTTTTTTGTTTTGTTTTGTTTTGATAATAGGCATTCTTGAAATGGGGTGAAGTGATATCTCACTGTGGTTTTGGTTTGCATTCCCTTGATGATTAGTGATATCACACATGTTTTCATGTACCTGTTAGCCATTTGTATGTCTTCTCTTGAAAAATGTCTATTCAAGTATTTTGTCCATTTTTAGATTTGGTTATTTTTATTTATTTATTTTTTGCTATTGAGTTGAGTTTCTTATATATTCTGGATATTAGTCCTTTGTCAGACAGATGGTGGGCAAATTTTTCTATCATTATATAAGTTGCCTCTTTCGTCTGCTGATTGTTTCCTCTGCTGTGCAGAAGCTTTTTAGCTTGATGTAATTCCATTTGTCTATTTTTGTTTTTGTTTGCTTGTGCTTTCGAGTTCTTATTCAAAAAAATTTTTGCTGAAGCCAATGTCATGAAATGTTTCCCCTATGTTTTTTCTGGTAGTTTTATCATTTTGGGTTTTACATTGAAGGCTTTAACCCATTTTGAGTTGATTTTTGTATTTGGTGAGAGACAGGAGTCTAGTTTTCATTTTTCTGCATATGAAGAAAACTGGATATCCAGTTTTGCCAGCAGTATTTATTGAAGAGACTGTTCTTGACATCTTTGTTGAAAATCAATTTGCTGTCAGTGCGTGGATTTATTTCTGTGTTCTCTATTCTGTTTCACTGTTCTGTTTTTAAGGCCAGTACCACACCATTTTGGTTACTATAGCTTTGTAGTATACTGAAAGTTAGGTAGTGTGGTTTCCAGCTTTGTTATTTTTGCTCAAAATTGCTTTGGTGAATTGTATATTTAAAACAAGTAAACTTTACGGCATGTTAATTATATCTCAGTAAACTTTTTACAAATTGCTAGTGAAATATCTGGAATGTCTAATATAGGCAAATTATAATCTTCTCCGGATGATCATATCTTCATCTCAGGTCTCACTGGGTTCTTCTAGATAAAACCTCACTGAAGATGAGCTCACAATTTTTAGTTACAAAGCACACAACAAAATAATTCAACATGAGTAACAGCAGAAATACTAAACAGAAGGGTTAAGTCCCCCAATTTTTATTCTGTCTTTATCAGTTACTTAACATCTCTGAGCCAGTTTTGTCCTCTGTACCAATGGGGACAATAATAGTACCTAGCCTATAGGGTTTATTGTAAGGATTCAAAGAACAACAGTGATTTAAGCATTAAAAATGGTGCTTGGAACAGAGAAATGCATGCTGTATAAATACTAAGTATAATTAGCTGTCAACAACAAAAAAGGAAAAATAAAAGCAGCTGAATTGAAAAACTGGAAACTGATATATAAACATATAAAAATAATTCACAGGTGAAACAACCATAGTCAATACACGTCAATGGGTGTTTGACTTCACACAGGAACCAATACATGTGCCTCACATTTTACAAGATGTGTTATTTTTATCCTATTAAATTGGCATAGATTGAACTATTTTTGCACGTATTACCCAGAGGTTGGCATAAAAGTATAAGAATGGGCTTTGCAACAAACACTTGGAGAAAATGTAAATTGGAACAAACCCTTCTAATGTGTATTTATTTAGGTAAGTTTATGAAAAACTATTTTATATTATGAAATATTTCACTATATATTTTAAGAGCCAAGGACAAGTGAAATTAGCTTATTTTAATGGAAAATTAACAGAACACATAAGAGATATTCTCATAAAAAGGAGATAACACAGCATACCATAGACTAGGGTATGATCTCCGAGGCTCCAAGCTGCACACAGGGACAGGTTGCTGTGAACGATATGGTTGCTCAGAAACGCAAGTTTGAGTTTATTCCACCTTTAACTGAAGCTGTAGATCTTTGAGTGTTCTGGCTTAATGCAGAAGTATAAATCTCAGCCCTCACCCTGAGCATGCACAGATTCTCCTCTCCTGACTCCACTGGAGCTTGAACCCCAATTTTTCCAGCATGAAGACCCCAAACAACAGCCCCCAACATTTTCCCCCACCTTGACCCTGCCCTCCTAGGGCAGCTACAGCATCCACTTTTTTGCTCATTATCTAGATCTCAGTTCCTTTTATCACTTTTGCTGCACGAGATTTGAAAAGCGTGTTGCTCATTTTAAAATCAGATGTTTGTTTTTGCCATAGAATAGGAAATTGAAAAGCTCCACTGCTACACATCACTTAGAAACCCTAGACACAATAAGAGGTCCTATGAAACATACAACTGAATTCACAACCCTCTTATATCTAGGGTTACTAAGTGTTGTGTAGCAGTGAAGCTTTTCAATTTTCCATGCTATGCTATGGCAAAAAAAACAAACATCTGATTTCAAAGTGACCAACACTTTTCAAATCTCATGGTCCTATAACTCTAGGATAAAAACCTGAAATTACTCATAATGAAAAGCCTATTTGAATGTATGAAAACATGAGAAAACAAAGGATTGTTGCATTTGGTCAGGCACTGGAATACTCCAGGTTTTTACCTCTTTCTAAAGCTGTCTATAGAGTCTTCCTCTGTGCTGTCTTAGGCCCCACATGCACGTACCTGTTTGACTTATCACATTGTTTGACATTGTCAGTTTAGAAGTCTGTTATCCCCAGATTGTGGCCTCTCTAGAAGCTAGAATGTTTTCTCCCATAACTGTGTCCCATTGCCTAGAACTATATCTGCCAAAAGTGTATATATGTTCTCTGTGCTTGCTTGCTGAAAAAATTAATGAATTTCTTTTTACAAAATTTTCTCATGGGGTGGTAGGAGAAAAGGTCATAGATGCAACCCTTTGGATCAACTGGAATAAATGATGCATTTTTTATTTCACAAATACTAATTAATCACCTAATACAACTGTAACTGCTTTTTAGGTACTAAAAGATAAGTATACTTATTTTAATGAAATAGTTCTTTTTGTCAGAAATTTCATTTAAATGTCATATCAGTATATATATGTATATGTCTTCCTTATAAATAATTAAAATTTATATTCCATATCAGTAATCAGTATATACATATATCTCTTCCTTATAAATAATTAAAATGTAAACTCCATTTTATATATATATATATAAAATACAATATTTTTTATATAGATATATATCTTCCTTATAAATAATTAACATGTTTTATATATGATCTGAAGACAAACACTTCAGTGTAGTAGCAGAAACACCTGCTGGAGAAACCAGCCTGGGTTAGATATTTTCTAAATATGTGACCTTCAACAAGTTACTTTCCTTTACCAAGTATCAATTTTCTTTCACATGCTTTGCAGAGTAGTTATGAGCATTATAAATAACATCAATAAAATACCTGGCCCATAGTAGGTGCTCAATAAATCATAGCTGTCACTATTACATCATGAGAATAATTTTCCAATGTGAGGGTTAATTCCCTTGTTGAATCTGTTTTCCATGTTCAGGGCCTAGACATTTGTTTTTGTTAAAATAGGGCACACTGTGACTTCCTGTTACTGATTCTAATCCCACGAAACACATCCATGATGAATAATTATGCCAGTTAGGACAAGACAAGATTGAGCTCACACATTTTTTTAGAGATCAAGTAAATATAAAGCACACCAACTTTATTGGCATTTCCAAATCAGAGCCAGCAGTGGAAATATAGATAATGTTGATGCCTTGAAATTCCCTAAAACACAAACTTACTTGATATGACAAAAAGTCTATTACACTGGCTTCTGAGAAAACCTCACGATGTCCAGACAGGCCCTTAGGGCATCAAGGGCTAAAGCATCTCACTGCCTCCTGTCTCTAAGCAGATAGTGTCTCACAGGGATATTTTACTGCATTACCACATTACTCTCATCTGGTGCCAAGCATGTGCTGGAAAAGCCAACAGGAAATGAAAGCTAGCTAATTTGTAAAATTTTCTCATGACTTTTATTTCTCAATGTATGCTTTCATCGATCTCGCAGAGTTCTTGGGGCTGGAATGGAGAACAATGACTTCAGGCAATGTGTGGTCTGACCTTGGCAGAGGCCTTTCCTTTTGGCTTTTCCTGGTCAAAATGGTTCAGACTCCCTTGAGTGAGCAGCACAGCCACAGAGGAATCCCATCTCTTTTCTGCCTATTTATTTGGAGAAAGGCATGGAAAGATGTGAGGGGAGAATATCAGACTCGGAGTTCTACCACATATGAGTTTAGAAGTCTTGAGCAAATCATTTTATATTCCCAGGCCTTCATTTGTATTTATAAAATAGGGTCAATATGTAGTTTATGGGATTGAAATCAGAATCCTTTGATACAATATTTGCAAAAATCATTTATAAGTGTTAAATCCCTGTACCCATGGTGGGGGCTTGTTTATCTGGCCATTGCTGTCACTAGGGAGATGAAACACCCTTCATCTCTCAGGCTAATGTCATTCCTAACACTGGCTTGTCTACAGTGTGGGCAACAGGCTAGAAATAAGACTGTGAAAAGGTCTTGTATTATGTTCTTCACGTATATTTATCCTCACCAAATATCTGTAAGAATCTCAACATACTGAGTATTGAAAGATATTGTGATTTATCCACAATTGTGAAAGGCTCCTGAAAACCCTACTGCATCACATTAATTCACTATCTCAATCTGTGATGCTGGTATCTATTTAATTCTGCAAATCATTATAGAGGCACAGCACCTGTATCAGGCAAGGTTCTCCACCAAAAAAGAACTTCAGTCTTTGCCCTCAAGGCTTTCAAATGATTGGAAGACATCCCCTTTAAACACACACACACACACATCATGGAGGATAATCTGCATCACTGAAAGTCTACTGATTTAAATACTAATCACATCTAAAAAATACCAACACAGCAACATCTAGACTGGCATCGGACCAAAAAAAAATGGGCCCTATACTTAGCCAAATTGACGTGTAAAATTAACCATCACAGCACCAAACACTGTATAGTATTTCCAAGTGGAAAGAACTGGGTAGTGGTTTGTAAACGAGAAGGCATGGGGTGCACATGATCATGGTCTCCAATATCTAAATGGCAGTTGCGAAGCAGGGCTTACTTTTAGAGGTTGCTGAAGGCCCAACAAAGACTAAGAAATGCAGCTCCAGAGAGAGCAAGGGCAAAATAAGAAAGAACATTCTATTAGCTGATATGTTCAAACTCATGTGTCAAATTCTAGCTGTATTATTTCAGCGGAGGCTTCAAAATATAGCTGGGCTTTTGTGCCCAGTGAATGCTGCCCAGGGATGGTATGTTGCACAGATAGGATGGCTCAAGGTAGCACCTAAGTTCCCTCTAAAGAATGGGATTCTTTGGGCAGTATGGCCATTTTCATGATATTGATTCTTCCTACCCATGAGCATAGAATGTTCTTCCATTTGTTTGTATCCTCTTTTATTTCATTGAGCAGTGGTTTGTAGTTCTCCTTGAAGAGGTTCTTCACATCCCTTGTAAGTTGGATTCCTAGGTATTTTATTCTCTTTGAAGCAATTGTGAATGGGAGTTCACTCATGATTTGGCTCTCTGTTTGTCTGTTATTGGTGTATAAGAATGCTTGTGATTTTTGTACATCGATTTTGTATCCTGAGACTTTGCTGAAGTTGCTTATCAGCTTAAGGAGATTTTGGGCTGAGACGATGGGGTTTTCTAGGTATACAATCATGTCATCTGCAAACAGGGACAATTTGACTTCCTCTTTTCCTAATTGAATACCCTTTATTTCCTTCTCCTGCCTAATTGCCCTGGCCAGAACTTCCAACACTATGTTGCAAAGGAGTGGTGAGAGAGGGCATCCCTGTCTTGTGCCACTTTTCAAAAGGAATGCTTCCAGTTTTTGCCCATTCAGTATGATATTGGCTGTGGGTTTGTCATAGATAGCTCTTATTATTTTGAGATACATCCCATCAATACCTAATTTCTTGAGAGTTTTTAGCATGAAGCATTGTTGAATTTTGTCAAAGGCCTTTTCTGCATCTATTGAGATAATCATGTGGTTTTTGTCTTTGGTTCTGTTTATATGCTGGATGACATTTATTGATTTGCATATATTGAACCAGCCTTGCATCCCAGGGATGAAGCCCACTTGATCATGGTGGATAAGCTTTTTGATGTGCTGCTGGATTCCGTTTGCCAGTATTTCATTGAGGATTTTTACATCAATGTTCATCCAGGATATTGGTCTAAAATTCTCTTTTTTGGTTGTGTCTCTACCCAGCTTTGGTATCAGGATGATGCTGGCCTCATAAAATGAGTTAGGGAGGATTCCCTCTTTTTCTATTGATTGGAATAGTTTCAGAAGGAATGGTACCAGTTCCTCCTTGTACCTCTGGTAGAATTCGGCTGTGAATCCATCTGGTTCTGGGCTCTTTTTGGTTGGTAAGCTATTGATTATTGCCACAATTTCAGAGCCTGTTATTGGTCTATTCAGAGAGTCAACTTCTTCCTGGTTTAGTCTTGGGAGAGTGTATGTGTCGAGGAATTTACTCATTTCTTCTAGATTTTCTAGTTTATTTGCATAGAGGTATTTGTAGTATTCTCTGATGGTAGTTTGTATTTCTGTGGGATCGGTGGTGATATCCCCTTTATCATTTTTTATTGCGTCTATTTGATTCTTCTCTCTTTTCTTATTAGTCTTGCTAGTGGTCTATCAATTTTGTTGATCCTTTCAAAAAACCAGCTCCTGGATTCATTAATTTTTTGAAGGGTTTTTTGTGTCTCTATTTCCTTCAGTTCTGCTCTGATTTCAGTTTACTGCCCAAGGTAATTTATAGATTCAATGCCATCCCAATCAAGCTACCAATGACTTTCTTCACAGAATTGGAAAAAACTACTTTAAAGTTCATATGGAAACAAAAAAGAGCCAAAGAGCCCACATCACCAAGTCAATCCTAAGGCAAAAGAACAAAGCTGGAGGCATCACGCTACCTGACTTCAAACTATACTACAAGGCTACAGTAACCAAAACAGCATGGTACTGGTACCAAAACAGAGATATAGATCAATGGAACAGAACAGGGCCCTCAGAAATAACGCCGCATATCTACAACTATCTGATCTTTGACAAACCTGAGAAAAACAAGCAATGGGGAAAGGATTCCCTATTTAATAAATGGTGCTGGGAAAACTGGCTAGCCATATGTAGAAAGCTGAAACTGGATCCCTTCCTTACACTTTATACAAAAATTAATTCAAGATGGATTAAAGACTTAAACGTTAGACCTAAAACCATAAAAACCCTAGAAGAAAACCTAGGCAATACCATTCAGGACATAAGCATGGGCAAGGACTTCATGTCTAGAACACCAAAAGCAATGGCAACAAAAGCCAAAATTGACAAATGGGATTTAATTAAACTAAAGAGCTTCTGCACAGCAAAAGAAACTACCATCAGAGTGAACAGGCAACCTACAAAATGGGAGAAAATTTTCACAACCTACTCATCTGACAAAGGGCTAATAACCAGAATCTACAATGAACTACAACAAATTTACAAGAAAAAAACAAACAACCCCATCAAAAAGTGGGCAAAGGACATGAACAGACACTTCTCAAAAGAAGACATTTATGCAGCCAAAAAACACATGAAAAAATGCTCACCATCACTGGCCATCAGAGAAATGCAAATCAAAACCACAATGAGATACCATCTCACACCAGTTAGAATGGCAATCATTAAAAAGTCAGGAAACAACAGGTGCTGGAGAGGATGTGGAAAAATAGGAACACTTTTACACTATTGGTGGGACTGTAAACTAGTTCAACCCTGTGGAAGTCAGTGTGGCGATTCCTCAGGGATCTAGAACTAGAAATACCATTTGACCCAGCCATCCCATTACTGGGTATATACCCAAAGGACTATCAATCATGCTGCTATAAAGACACATGCACACGTATGTTTATTGTGGCACTATTCACAATAGCAAAGACTTGGAACCAACCCAAATATCCAACAATGATAGACTGGATTAAGAAAATGTGGCACATATACACCATGGAATACTATGCAGCCATAAAAAATGATGAGTTCACGTCCTTTGTAGGGACATGGATGAAATTGGAAATCATCATTCTCAGTAAACTATCGCAAGAACAAAAAACCAAACACCGCATATTCACACTCATAGGTGGGAATTGAACAATGAGAACACATGGACACAGGAAAGGCAACATCACACTCTGGGGACTGTTGTGGGGTGGGGGTAGGGGGGAGGGATAGCTTTAGGAGATATACCTAATACTAAATGACGTGTTAATGGGTGCAGCACACCAGCATGGCACATGTATACATATGTAACTAACCTGCACATTGTGCACATGTACCCTAAAACTTAAAAGTATAATAATAATAAAATAAAATAAAAAGAATGGGTTTCTAAGATGTCAGAGATATTGTAAATCACCTAGAGCAATTTTCAAATCCCACTTCCTTACTGTGTAATGTGCTTTCCTCTTAATGAGGCCATAGAATATCTCCTTTCAAGAAGCAGGTATAAACATGCTTTTTCCTGTTGGAGACATTTGTTTTCAAAGGTGCTGATTCCTATCTAAGACTCATTTTGGACTGATTGTTTTCTCATTATCATGTCAAAGCAAGACTGCAGAAAGTAAAAATTGGCATTATATTCTTGAATAAGTACCCTCTTTCTTTGGTATACTGAGCTTTTACTAGATAAGCTTGAAAACTGGAATTCAAATTGTTTTAATCACCCTTCAAATTATTGCACTCAACTCTACTAGAAAGAAACAAATAAGATTATTTACTCACATAGTTCAAGTTTCTCTAAATTTGATGACATGGTCCTGTTCTGTCCTTGACTCAATCTCTGATCTTAGGTAAGTTAACTTCTTCATGTCTCAGTTCCCCATCTGTAAAATGAATATATTAGTTCTATGGAATCACTCATTTTTTAGGTTATTTCTGACTCTTTATTTTCAGTGACGCTGACTTAAGTCATCTTTAGAACCCTTATAGAACTCTATTAAAGCATAGCATATGGAACTATTGATACATCCTTATGTTATATGAGATTTACCAATATTTTCTGCTTGTAAACAAAATCTGTTAGAATAATAAAGCTTCTCATACAAGTGTTGACCAATGCTGAATCCTGGCATCATAAAGAAATGCTGCTATTTTTCTATTATAAAAAGCACATTAAAAATCCTGACATTTTTCTCAACTACAAGGTATTCAGAGATACAATTGTGTTCACTGGATACTGATCTGATTGGAAAAATAATTCCCAAACAGTCTCATTCAATGGCTTTAAATGTGTTCACTCTGTTAACCCATGCTGTTCATCTTTATTTATTTATTTTTAACATGTATGTCCCTTTGTGAGGTTCATATATTCCTATTATTTTCTAGGTTTGAAATTCTTATTTCCAGGGTAGAATTACAAAGAAGGGAGCAATTGAAAACATCTGCTCTGCTTTCAAACACTGACAGGCACCTCCATCACACTCCTTTCTGCTGCTGGACAATTAGGTACAGCTACAGGCAGAATTGTTTTTACCTTTGACTGGGGTTCTCTTCTTGGCAGCGAATTAATGAAATGCACGGAATAAAAAGCTGTTTCTCGCCCACTGAATGAATGTACCTGTCACTCGCTCTGATAAGGAACATCTATCCCACGCAAGACAGAAGTGGCAGAAATCTTAGGTAGTTGACTATTCTAATGATTCTGTTTGTTTTCCTAAAGCTCAGGCTGTTTGAAGCAGTGTAAATAATGGATTTTGTCTATGTTGCTACAGGGTGAGGAGAGGAGGGAAAGAAAAGAGCTGCTTCTACCATGAGTTTCTGAAGTGGATGAAGGCTGTAGATGCAGAGGAAATTATCCGCATCACTGCAGATAGTCTCAATAACAGCGCCAATGAAGTTACTGAGAGTTGTATTATTAAAAACACCTATCATTTGCTGAGCACTTACATTTAGAAGGTGTGATGAAAAGCAATTCAAACAGACTCGATCCTCATGAAGTCTTTCTGAGTTTGGTATTATTTTTCCTTCTTTTTTTCAGATGAAGAAACAGGCTGCAAGGCCAGAGCTATAATGTTAAAAAGGTGAAAACTCAGGATCCAAACCCAGTTGCAGGTGATACCAAAATCTGTGCTCCTAACTGCTACATGGTAGACAGACTTTAGAGGCAAACACACACCTAGGCTAGAAAGCAATTCTACAGCTAATGTGTCCTGAACTTTGGCCAAAATATTTCATCTCTCTCAAGGTCAATTTTCGCACACGTAAATATAGATAATCATAATTACCACAGAGTGGTTATTGGAATTAAATTCATAACACATTGAAATGCTGGTTGAAGTGCCTGATGTACAACAGGTTCTCAGAAAGTGGGTGTCAGTTCTCCTTTTTGGAGATATTCAAAGGGGACAGCTACTTGGTAGGTATTTTATTTGGCATTACTACCCCTTGTGGGAGAGAGGTGGACAAGAAGCCTTTCTAATGTCTCCCAGCCCAGAGCGTTTATGCCATCAATCATTTGTTCAGGATAACACAAACTTGCTCTGTCTGCCTCCTAACTCAGGGATCTTACTTCACTCTCAAAGGTATAAGAAACAGAGAAGGTATAAATTGTTGTTCAAACTTTTCTAATAAGATCATGAAACCTCAAATCTAAAAGCTTTACATTGTCAAATGTAAAGTCCCTTCAATGTCCTCTTATAAGAACAAAAAAGAAACCCTTACTCTGAAAAATTAATGCATTGTTTGAATTTTTCCTTGGGAAAGGAGAGACACAGACGTGGTAATGGGGGAGAGGAGATGGTAGGGCACAGGGGACTCTGGTCTGGTCCTGCAGCCTCTCCTTTTGTGACTCCACCTACTACGGGAGAAGAGACCGGAGTTACTCCGAGTTACCCCGAGTTACTCCGAGTTACCCCGAGTCACTGGCGGAAGTATCCGTCCAGGTCTGCAGCAACGTCAATTCTTGCCTCCTAAGAAGGAAGAATTCGAATGAGGGGCACAAAGCAGAAAAGGCGACTGAGTCAAGTTCCAAAGCAGGAATGAAAGTTTATTTTAAAATGCCTTAGAACAGGAACGAAATGAAGGTGTGCATGGAAAAGACCCACGCAGGCACATGCAGGTTAAAGAGAGAAGGTCAGTGCCCCGTTTAACTGTAATCTTGGGACTTTCCCAAGGGAAACTCACCTCTTTCCCGTGATTCTTCCCTTAGGGTGGGCTGCCCGCATGCACAGAGCCTTCCTTAGCCTTGGGAAGTGAGCATGCGCCATGTGTTAAAGGAGTTATTGGCATGCCCCTCCGAGGCTTTTTTCCTTTTTCCGGTGGCGTGTACCTGGAAGATCATACTTCCCCATTTTCCTCTTAATACGCATGCCCAGGAAGTTTCTTCTCCCTGGGCTCTGCATTCATTTACCATTTTGATGTTAACAGGTGTGGACTATCAGGAAATGGCCTCTCCCTGACGCTGCTAAATCATCACTCTCAGAGAGGCAATGCGAGAATTGCCAAACCAGCACCTGACACTTCTAGTGCGTGGGGGAAGAGCCCTCTTCTGTCTGGCTCACGCCTAACTACCTACCTGTAACACATCCTAGATGCCTATCTGGACTTAGCGTTTTCATCTTTTAAATGAGCAAATTAACGTAATACTAGAGGATCACTGGAAACTTTCCAATCCAGTGGGTTTGGTTCTCCCATCTACCTCTCTTTCTGTCCCTGCCCTTGGATCTCCTGTACTTCTTACGATATTGTGATGGCTTAATTTTATGTGTCAACTTGATTGGGCCATGCAATGCCCAGATATTTAGTCACACAATATTCTGGGTGTTTCCTTAGGAGTGCTTTTAGATGAGGCTAACATTTAAATTGTTAAACTGAGTAAAGCAGATGGCCCTCCCTAGTGTGAATGGGCCTCACCAAATCAGTTGAAGGTCTGAGTAGAACAGAAAGGCTGACCCTCTCCCAGGTAAGAGAGGATTTTTCCTGCTTAATGGCCTTCAAACTGGGACATCAGCATTTTTCCTCTCCTAAGACCTAAACTGGGGTCAAGTCTGCTGGCCTTAGGACTGAAACTCAACCATCAGCCTGAGTCTCCAGGTTGTGAACTCACCCTGCAGACTTGCAAACCATGACACTTGCCGGCCTCCAAAATTACAGGTGTCAATTTCTTATGGTAAATCTCTTCATTTAAAAGCTCACACACACACACAGACACACACACAAAGCTTATCTGTCCCAAAGAATCTTCACTGTGAAGCCTAATAAATTCAATTTAAGACAATAGTACAGTAGAAATGACTGACAAGTCATAATAAGTAACATTAGCAATATATAATTAAACATTTGCAAACATTCTTTATACTCACCTATTCTTTGATATTTCCATTTCCAACTAACCCCACTGAGCAGATTAATGCAGTCCTACTTTCCAGATTAAAAAAGAAAAAAAGGAAGTTGAGAGTGATCCTTGGCCATATAGCAGAGATAGATTTCAAATTGCAATTGTCTTCAATACACAGGGACATACCTTTCTATTGCACCACAACGAATTTCTAACTGATACTTGCACTTAACAGAGCCCTTTGAAAACTCAATTCAAAGCAATGAATAACCTAGCTGAGTCCAGTTAAGTAGCCTGACAGAGGAGAATGATGCCTGTGGTCTATGGTTGCTTTGCAGTGAAGATCTGTCCTTGGTACAGAACCTTTTCATTAGTGCAAAAATTGTAATCGTGATTATCCTGCTCGGTAGAGATCAGAGTGGTAGAGCAGCAGTTGAAAATACAGCAGAATGAAATGCTTATCTTATCTTAGGCTCTGATGTCAGAATTTCTCTTCAGGATAAAATTATTTTTTAAAATAGAAAATACCTTAATAAGCCCCTTGGGATGACTTAGTGAAGGGAAAGGTCCAAAGACAATTATTTCTGTGCAACAAAAAATGATCCCTCACTAGACTCCATTAAATCAGGATGAATTTTTGTTTCCCTTCTGGAAATAAGAGCTGGAGCTCAGCTTATGGGGAAGAAATTAGAGACAAGAGGCAGGAAGATCAAAATAGGTTGAGATGACGAGGTAGAAGGGACAGTGAAAACATTTTAGTGTCTGGACAACTGGAAATATTTTCAGCACACTGCAGACTAAGACTTGAGTAGTGAGGTTTTGGGGGATAAAGAGTCAAGATGTGGAACAAAAGGGAACACATAGATGCTGAAGTTAGGAGACAAAGATGATTTTGAGAACAAAAAAAATTCCTAGCAACTAACAAAAATCTTGAAATCAGCTTTGGATCTGAGTATAAATCTGAAGGCTGAAATAAATATTGAAATCTCAAGATTCAGAAAGGCCCTGCCTATTATCTGGGTTACCGTTCTACACAGGTGGGTAGAAAGATTCCAAGGTGAATTTGTCTCTTCTACTCCCTCTCTACATTTTTTACACTATAGGAAAATCAGAAAAGTAGCCTGTTAGCTAGATAGAAGCTTCCATGTAACAATATCTACATGTCATAGATTGAAAGGGGATTAAACCCTTCCCACTGTGCCTAGCATTGTGAGATTTCATCCTTGAGAGCATCTAGCAGTGGGAATGATTTAAGATGACAGCACAGCTTACTGTTCTATCCTTCAAATCTTTCCCACGTCCATCCTGACCACTGTAACAGTGTGTCTGGTATATTGCATTCCACTGTGGTTGAAAGATGCATCCGGGGTCTGTAGTGTATCCCCCTTCCTCATGTTTCCATTACTCAGGGAACATTTTCGAAAGATGAGATCTGCTCAATTTTGGAATAGTTTCCAGAGGGATGTGGCAAAGTGCCGCATCATTTTATTTACTTAAAATTAGACCAGAGCAAGGAATCCCAGTGTTCCACTGTGAGCAGTTTTGTACCAGTGGGAGGATAGGGAAGAGAATCATGCCCATTTGCTGCTGGAATACAAGAGGGGCTCTTCATCATTACTTCATATGACTCCCCAATTCTGATAATTGCCATTTCAAATATTGGTCTTCTTATGGAGAACACAAATTATATTTTTTTCTAAGTTTCTTCCTTTCTGTTCCTACTTCTCACCTAGCATTATCATACTGTCTTCACTAATATAAGTTCCAGTTGAATTGTAGAGCACTTAATGGAAAAACAATAACTTTACAAACTAATGCCCTGTTCCCCAAGTTCTAAGAAGCCAACTACAGATTGTATTTGTTAAAGATTTAAAATGTACCCTCATTGCAAATGGATGTATTTGTCAACTTGGGCTGTCATAAAAAGTACTATAGACTGGGAGGTTTAAACCATTGAAAATTTACTTTCTTACAGTTCTGGAGGCTGGAAGTCTAAGATCAGAGTGCCAGCATGGTCATGTTTAGGCAAGAACTCTCTTCCTGGCTTGCAGATGAACACCTTCTGACTGTGTCTTCCCATAGCAGACGGAGAAAGATCTGTTTCTCTTCTCAGAGGCTACTTTCTTGTTGGATTAGGGTTTCACCCTATGGCCTCATTTAACCTTGATTACCTACTAAAGACCCTATCCCCAGATACAGTCACACTGAAAGTTAGGGCTTCAACATTTGATAGTGTGGGAGGGGCTGGGGAGGGAACACAATTCCATCTATAGCACTGAGATTTCCAATGCCTAAAACATTTAATTTCTCAATCCTCAGAGATGTATCTCAAAAAAAGAAATCAAAACTGGCTTAGATTTCCCAAGGATTTCCGTTATCTATATACTAGAAGAGAATTCAGACTTATGCATCTGAGAAGGGTAAGTTCAGTGATCTGGTTTGTTCTTTTCATGTGCCCATTTATGGATTGGAAAAAATTCAACCTTTGCAGAGAACAGATTGAGTTCTAATCCTGGTCATATTACTAATTTGATTTATGACCTCAGCTTTTTCCATCTGTAAAATGAATCCTTCTCTTTAGATTCCTTCCCACTCTGATAGTTCAGAAATCTGAGAACTATGGATTGGCATTAGTATTCATTTGGGCATAGACACTCTGATTATCAAAATTCAAAGAATGCTCTAATCCCCAAGAGTCTACATTTTTATTGGCCTCATGACCAAGACTCTGGAACTGAGAGGACCTAAGTAGCATGTTGGAATCAGACTTTCAGGGCAGAGGTGGAAGACAGACAATACACTACAGTCTAGAAGTGACATTGGGGGCCAACAGGTAGAAAGATTCATGGGCCAAGAGGGGCAGTTCCTGGAGTGCTCTTCCTGCCTGCTGGTTTACATCTTGTGGGGTCACTGGGATAGAGGAGACAACAGAGTGATTTATAGTCTAGAAGTTTAGTAAAGGATAGAATAATAATAGTTAACCCTTAACTAACAGGTATTTTCTAAATGCTAGATATTTTATAAGTACTTTATTTTTATTATATTTAATATTAAATTCTGACCATAGAGCTTGAAGTAAGTACCATTTTTATCCTTACATTTCGGAAAAAGGAAAACAGCACTTTAAAGAAATTAAACAAGTTGTCCAAAATCACATAGCCAAGAGGAGCAGAGCTCAGATTCAGTTGACCTTTGATCCCCCAATTCCTATTCCATTCTGCCATACTAGGAAAACTGAGCCTCAGTAACGGGGCCCATGTTTTCTCCAGTATGCAGTGTTCCAAGATAGTGGCAATTAATACGACTTTTTACCTCCAGCATTTACACCTTGTAAAAAATTCTTGAATGTAGAAAAACACAGAGTGATAGCAAACTCCAAATGAAGATTCTCAAATTCAATCAGAATAGGGGCATCTTCATGGAAGAAAAAAAGTGGAGAATGAGACCCAAAGACTAAGCATGAGTTATAGAAGCGTCTATGGGAGAAACACAATGAAAGAAGAGAAGGATTAAATATTCCAGGCATCAAGAAGGTGCTTATACCAAAAGCTATCGGTCTCCCCCTCTCAGTTACTCCAAGATCCCAAACAGCTATACTTGCTAAATGTGTGTAATGTACACTATTTGGGTAGTGGTTACACTAAAAATCCAGACTTCACAACTGTGTAATATATCCTTGTAGCAAAACTGCACTTGTGCCACTTAAATTTATATAAATAAATAGATAAATAAATATATTCTGAATACCATAACACTTATCTGTATCATAGCCTACTCATCATATTCTAATCGCATGTTTATTCATCTGTGTTTACTGACAGTGAATTCCTTGAAAACATTGTCCTTGTATTTCTTATCTTTCTGTCCCTTGTACCAAATATAAAATAAATGTCCAATGCTTATTAAATGTTCAATGCTTGTTGAATCACTAAATAAATTAAGGACTCCTGACTTTACCCCGACTAGCTATTTGTCTTGGATTTACTATTTAATCTTGTCCAATCAATGTTTCCTTGCCACTGCGTAAGTAGCATGTAGCTCTGCTAGGCGTTAGAGGAGTGATAAGGCAAAATGCATGGTTTCCAGAGTATCAGCATGTGTTGGGACTGGCAGACAAGTATGCAAGTAAGTGAGTTCCAGTGTGTCCATATGTAAAAATGAAGATGAGAAAACTTCTTCTTGCTACCTCACAGGATGATGGGGGTGTCTAATAAAATAATGAGTGAAAAAATGCATTAGAAGTTACGAAGTATCATTTATATCCAAGTTAATAGTTATGATTTTGTGGAAGTTTTGCTCAGTATTACAACTTTTCTGGATTTGTGATCATTGAATAACATATAGAAACCTTGCTGTGTGTGCTTATAGAGGAGGCTTAGGCTGAAATTTGAGTAACTATTAATATATTTTTATGCTATTGCCTTTTGTACTTAAGACCTTATGTTTACGTGGCTTCAAGAATGGTTTACTTATTCTCTAGTTTTATAACTTTAATAATTCAGTACTTGGAAAGATTAGGGATTGAGGCTTCATTCTCTTGCAGTATCATAGTATGCAACCTTTCATGTAAAAATAAGGTGGCGTAAATCAATATGTATGTACATGTACATTTGTTCAAAAAGAAATACAGGAAGGTAAACCAGACACTAACAAGATGGATTGCCTCCAGAGAGTGGGCAGGAAAGAATAGGGGAATGGAAATTGGTTGGAAGGAATAAAGGATGAGTGGCACCTCCTTGAGTATATGTCTTTGTAAAGCTTTGACTTTTGAAAGAGTGATAGTATATCACATACTAAATAAATAAATAAATAAATAAATAAATACCAACCAATCAAACAGACAGACAAAATCAACTGAGAATTGAGAAGGAGGTAAACTTTAAGCAGAATACCAACATTAACAAATGAACTAACTCTACAAAAAATAAGTGAAATCATTTTACTGAAGGGAGTGGGAAAGTTAAGGACTAACCTAAGTAATACTGGAAAACAGGATTTCAACTACAAATTGCAAAGCTAACAACAAAAATAACTGTACGTGGAATTTTATTCTAGTTAATAAGTTTGTTTTCCATAAGGTTAGTAATCCTGAAATGACTTTAAATGCATTCTAAGATAGCAAATAAATAAACTTGCTATCAAATTATGGATAATGAACACCAGTTTTCTCATTTTTCAAGAAAGGAATCATAATTAAAGGTTGAAGGCTAGAATGAACCGTGTAATGTTGGATTTGAATCAGAGGTATTACAATAAATTAATATATGTATGTATGTGTGTATATATTTATATATGCATATATTATATGCATTATATGTATATATGTATATATTAATATGTTATGTGTGTATATATTTATATACACACATTCATATGTACACACACATAAATCATATTTGTGTGTATATACAGTTAAATTGATGTAGATGTGTATGTGTGTGCATACTTATATTTTTTTCATTTTTGTCTGCTGAGAGGGCCTAGAAGTAATAATAGTGTAATACAGCAATTATAATGAGCACACCTAAAGTTTCAAAATAGTTTCTAAATACTATTTTTAAAATAAATAAAAAGGAAAAATGAGTTCATTTAAGTACTGGATTATTTCAGTGCTGGTACAGGGAAATGCAAGATAAGCCTGGGACTACTTATGGTGCCAAGAAATAAGAGAATACTCCAAAAATGATGGGGCATGTAAAAAGAATGTAGCAGTTAACCTGAAGAAGCTCTCACTGGTAAATTTTATGACACCATAAGCAACAAAATAAGTACTAATAGTAATGGATTGTAACCCATAAAACAAAGAAAATAGCCTTTGTTATTTTATATTGATATAAATAAATAAGTAAATGAGGGAGAGTGAAAGCTCTTTCCTCAGCAGAATTCCAACTTATATATGAAGAAAGATAGATGGACTGCATCACTTGGCAAATACTACAGATATAGGTGTTGCAGGCAAGGTTTATCAACGAAAACTAAAATTAGTGGGTAAAGGTATGATGAGAAACAAGATTTTTGCATGCAAACATATTTATAGAAAGTACCTCCCCATAAGGTACTTATTAAATACATGGGAGAAGATAGTAACTTTACATTGGTAAACCAAGCAGAAACCACTTCAATCAATGGTGAACTTTAATATGGCCAGCCATGAAATACATGGACATTCTTTACCTTCTAATATGATGCACTAAGAAGAACACAGCATAATTTTTATGATATTCTTGCCAAAAAATGCATTATCTAAATTTAAATATGAGGGAAGAGCAGATGGTAGACATTCTACCAAATAATGGAGCTGTATTCTTCAAATGTCATAGTCATACACAAAACGTTTATAAAATAAAAATTAAAAAAGTCTGAAGACCTGCCCCAGTTTAGAGAAGACTAAGGAACAGGGGCACTGAAAAGTAACCTGTAATCCGGGATTAAATCCTGGGTCTGACAAAGGACGCCAGTGGGACAACGGGCAAACGTTACATCAGGTTTGCAGGTTAGTTACTAGAACTGCACCCATGTCCATTTCATAGTTTGATAATTATACCAAGGTTATAAAACATCAGGAAATGCTTGTACACAAACAGAAACTTTGTGTACTATTTTTTCTACGTTATCGTAAATGTAATGTTTTCTCAAATTAAAAAGTAAAATAAAATAAAAGCTTTATTCCTGCAATTAGGTCTGTGATGTTAGAAACAAGGTGGTCATGATATGAGATCTGTTGCCAGAATCCAGACTATCTTGATATCGTGTATAATTCGGTGGAATTTTCTGTCTGACTTCTTCAGAATCCCAGTGTCAAAAAGTTTATATTCAGAATCTTTGGGTAATAAAAATGGCAGAACACCAACCCACACTGTGCCAGGTGCTGTGTTGGGCACTATATTTACATCTCTGTGTCACTCATTATTTTGCATCATGTCATTTTCCTGTCCTCTACTACATACAATTTTAATTCTGTTTTATAGAAAGAGCAGGTCCAAACCAGTCCAATCCTCTTTCTGAACACGGAGAGCAAACAGCTTAATTGGAAATTGCTGTTTTTCTTCTCCCTAAGATGGTAAAAATCATTTTCCATTTCTTCAGTCAGTTGAGAGTCACTGCCCTCCAGGAAATGAGGAACGTTTCCCTGGACTTTATTTTTTTGTGTGCTATAAAATGATTACAATTTTGTTTCATTTTAGGGTTGAAGTAGGGATGTCAGAGGAGAAATGCATTAGGGCAAGGGAGTAAATAATATACAAACCTATAAGATGCTTTGAAAGATTGCCAGGAATGAGGTGAATAATTGATGATGATCTGATACATTCGGTTATTTGCTATGAAATGGTCCTTATACCAAAATGAATTGCAAGCTATTTCCTTCTGTTTCGCACATACACACACACACATACACACACACACACGTACACACACATGCGTGCACACACACGAGTCTATTTTTGAGCTCCTTTCAAAGTTAACAGACTGATCATATCGTTGTTCATTCAGTGCCCAGAAAGTCAGAGCCATTCACCATCTCTTTTATTCCCAAGCTTTTGTCATAACATTGGCACACACTGACTTGCATGCAGTCTTATGCACCTGGTCCCCCTGCCCCAAGACGGGCTGAACTGCTGCCTCCTGTAGAACTTTCCTGCTCTGACCTGAGCATGATCTGCCCAACAAAACAAGTCTGCTCTATCATCCTGTGAACAGTAGCCCACATGTCTTGACCTGTCATAGAAGGCTTTCTGAGATCTGGCTTCTGACCTCTTTTTCACTGGATGCTACCAAAACCCTTAGTATCTTTCCTTTTTAACTTTTAAGTTCAGGGGTACAAGTGCAGGTTTGTCACACAGGTAAACTTGTGTTATGGGGGTTTGCTGTTAAATTAATATTTATTCTTTGTGATTTTATTCCCTGATGTTTCTCGTCACCCTGCCTTTATTCACATAGTCTCTCCACTTGAAATAAATATCCTTTGTCCTCATCTTAACCTGCCAAAATTCTGTCTCTCATGCCCATGTAAGTGTGACTTCTTTCTTGAAACCCTCCCCAATTTTTCTAAATGAGAATTCATCATTCCCCTTTGTCTTCACCTTGCAATGTTTTTTTCCAGTTATTCTCTTAGTAACCTGTCTCCAATTTCTTTTGCAGGCAGATTTCTCTATTCCTTGACTGAAAACATCTCGAAAATAGGGAGGGAATTTGTATTTTAGTGTCTGTTCTGCTTAGAAATGCAGAGGTACAATTCTGAAAGATTGTAAGTGAAAGGTTTAAGAGGAAATGTTGCAACAGAGAGAGAGAGATAGAGATATATGATACATAGTTTAGTAAGATAGAAAATCTTCTGTGGAACATAGCATACAACCATGATTCTGGAAAAATTTAAAGTGCTACTCTGTGTATGTTTTTTACAGCAATATCTTACAATTTTTTATGTTATTAATTCATAAAAACCTACTGGGTTTGGCTTTCCTTGTTTTTCTGATGAGAAAATTTGGAGTTGGACCAGGCTCATGGCTTGCTCAAGTCTATCCAGGGGCAGAATGAAGACTTATGACTACACAGATTTAGGTGAAAGTCAGAACCTGGAAAAGAATGCCACAGAAAAGGTGTAGTGGGGAATACACCATAGTGGTCTTAGGCATGTCCTTTGAGTTTTCCAGGCTTTTCTTTCCTGTTTATAGGTCTACAGATAGACTTTCTAAGGATACCTGCACTTAGAAAGGCCTTCTTTTGAGAAGGCCTTAAATATGATGAGCTATGTTCATAGTGGAGCATCCATTTAGTCAGGATAAGAGGCCCCCAAAACCCTGAATTGTTAGAGATTCATTCTTCTTCATTTGTCTTTTTGGTGTCTAGCTTTGTTCATCAAAAGGGTGCTCTGTTTTGTTAGTGGTCAACATATAATCTCTTTTAGCCAGTGTTTCTTCATGCAAGCTGTGGTCACAGGAGAGAGTCTAGTGCACTGGTTAAGAATATGAACTATGGCGCAAACAACCTGGGTTTATACTTCAGCTTCATCCCAAACTAGCAGTACCTCATGCTCCCAATCTGCAAAATGACAACAGCAATAGTATTTTTAAAGTAATGGCAAAAACCGCTATTACTTTTGCATCACCCTAATACTTACCTCATGGGACTGCTTGAGCATTCATGACGCCCCACATGTAAGTCTCTAAGAACAGTGCCTCTCGTAAATGGTAGCTGTTTTTATTCTTATGCCAACCACTCAGGCTAACTGGGAAGATCAAATGAGAACAGTTTGTAAACTTTAAAGTATTATGCTAATGGAAAATAAAAACTTAGTAGAACTAATTTTGTTATTATTATTTAAAACTAGGAAAAATGTGCCCTCTTGTTCTAAAATCTCTCTGGGGTCATAAGCTAAGCATCCCGAAGAAATATTTATGCCATTTATAGGAGATAATTTTATTCTCTCTAAGATATTTTCAAAGTTAATTTTATAGTAGACTTTTACCAAAATACCTTTTTGTTGGAATCAGTTTGTAGACTTGTTTTTTTAAGGACTTCATTTTAAACACACCCCCTCCCAAAGTTAGAAAAAAGTAAGTAAATGTAAACAACACAAGTTACAAATTACAAAAGCCATTTTCAGTCTGCAAAGATTTTTAAATAAAAGTAGATATATACTCTCCACAGAAGACTTCTCCCTATAAATTTATATTCAGATAATAACTTTAGGCTGTAAACTCAGGACTTAGTAAGAAAAACTATCTTTTTATTTTGGAAGCACACAGGTGTTAAATAAAATGGATGGATGACACTTGCTGTTCCTATCATGTGCAAAGTAACCTGTAAGAGCAGAATATATTAGACCTTTAAAGCATAACACCTATATATGAGCTGAATACATATGTGCAGAAAACAACTTGAGAAATGGTTTAAGGCAGTTTCCAAACTGGTTTATTGTCATCGTTTGTATTAATATCCTATTCTTTGCTTATATTATAAAAAGGGAATTGTTGAGGAACAGTGGTGGGTACAAAGAGGCCGGTCAATCTAGTACATATGAAATATTGATTTCAACCCAACACTCATGTTTTTGGACAAGTTTCCACCTACAATTAACTATATATAAGGAGCTAGACTGATGTGTATCACTGAAATATTCAAAATACATACAGGGCCAGGCATGGTGACTCACGCCTGTAATCCCAGCACTTTGGGAGGCTGAGGCAAGTGGATCATTTGAGGTCAGGAATACAAGACCAGTCTGACCAACATGGTGAAACCCCTCTCTACTGAAAACACAAAAATTAGCTCAGCAGTAGCGGCATGTGCCTGTAATTCTAGCCACTCCAGAGACTGAGGTAGGAGAATCACTTCAGCCTGGGAGGCAGAGGTTGCAGTGAGCTGAGATTGTGCCACTGAACTCCAGTCTGAGCAACAGAGTGAGACCCTGTCTCAAAAAATAAAAAATAAAATAAAATAGATACAGAAATAAATACTGCTGAATCACTTGCTAAAGGTGAAATTATTTCCCCTTGGGGGCACTGGGCAGGAATGGGAGGAATGATGAATGAAAATGACTGTGAAATTCTTCATGAAGTGGAGGTACCTGACTCAGGCCTTAGAAACAAGATTTTTAAATGTAATGACTGCTGGAAAAGAGATGGTAAGAAGAGCTTGGAGCAAGGAGATTAGGTAGAAGGTGGCGATTTCAGGAGTACATTGCAACGACAAAAGGATGAAGACAAGGATTGTGGCTCAGATCATTGGGATGTCACTGGACATGGTATGTTTAAAGACTAACAAGGGTGAAGCACTGGGAAAGGTCAGGTGGAGATCCTTGAATGTTTTTGAGCTGGCTTTGCTCTATCTGCCCTCAAGTCTGCCCTCAAGTCTGTCCATAATCACCTTCCCAAGGAAGTAACTCCACAAGAATTTTCCGCAGATGACTAGTTCCATGTGAAGCTATGTAAAAAGAAAAAAAGAAAAAAAACACACCAAATTTCCATTTCAAATAAACTTGGAAAAATTGGCATAAGTCAAATTAAACATATTTCATTCTCAAAAAAAGTGTTGGTAAAAAGATTAAGGGAGAGGCAGAGAAAAAACAAGGGAAGCAAGAAGGAAGGAACTTGGAGTGGGAAAGAAAGATGGATACAGGGGCCAGTCTGGGAGCATAACTGAAATGCAGAGAGGTGATTAACCAACACTGAACAACTCTGGAAGTTTCTAAAGGAAGTGGGGCTATTCTGTCTAAGAAAACTGGGGGTAGAAAATAAAGGGAAATATCCTAAATCAAAAGGTTGCTTCAGGTTGGCCCTATTATAGATATAGACATACTATAAACCATAGAGTGAGATAGCCTAGAAAATTACTGTTAGACGAGATCTTGGAGGCTTTCTAGTATGAACTTCTTTTCTTCATCTCTCCATATAAACTTGTCCACTCACTTTTTTATGTTGTTTTTAGCAGACAAGGTCCACTTAATCCATTGTGCAGTTCCTTCTTATTTGACCTCTAGGAAGCTCAGAGCTTAATTTAATGTAATACTCAATTGCAGTAACTGTTACCTATTAGGTTTCCATTATATCCATATCTTCCCTTCTTTCAAATATAGCCAGAAAAGCTGCAGTGGCTCAAGGGCTATTCTAGGCTCTGTGAGGGCTACAACAATGCTTTAAAGAGCTCCAACTGGCAATGAGAAATATATATTTTCCACATTGATTCATTCATTAACTCCTGAAGTTACTGACTGTCCATCATGTGCCAGAATCTTTGCCAAGAACACTAACAGATGTAAAGAATAAAAATTAAAGAAATATTCTCTGTTTTCATTATCTTAATAATGTGTTAATATGCACTTATTGAGAATACATTTTATAAATATGCAAAGTATCTCAAAAATTGGTTACAGTGAGTATTCAAACAGATATGACATTTTCATTGCAGGTCCTCTGAGATGTTTGTGGCATCGATTCATATATTGATTCATAAAATCTCAGTCATGAAAAGACACAAATCTAAGTTTGCAAGATCTATGTGGGTATAAATGGAAACCCTTCAAAATGTTGGGACTTATCCATTGTAATTTATCTGATTAGTCTTCCTGCCAGATCTTTTTAACCAAATCACATTAGATTTGGGATAATTACCCAAGGACATTTATACTATTTTGAAGGTTAATTCCAACCTCACTCATTCAGCGTATGTTTGGAGTGTCCTTGCCTAATGCCAAGTCCTGAGCTAGGCAAAAGGACATGGAGATTGTTTCCGAGCTTCCTCATTGAGGGATTCTGGTTAAGAGCCCTCTGCCAATCACTACTGTAAATATATTATCTAAGTGCTCAGCAGAGAAAATTCATGTTCCAATTTTCTGATTGAGTAACCACCATGACCAATCTCTGGGCAGAGCCGTCAGGAAATAACTGCTATTTAGCCTCGCATGTCTTTGTTGAGTTTTGTGCCTCCACAATAGGAGGATTATACAAGGAAGTAAAAGATAAATTGACAATAGCTAATATAAACACATTCTTTTCAGAATGGAGCAAACTACATGAGATGGGAAACATGGCAAGTGTTTCACAGAAACCAGTGAATAAGATTTAGGATGGGCATTTGACATTCTCTGACACATTTTGGTCCTCACTTTTGGCCAAATTAGTCTGTCAACAGCATCTACTTGGTGCCTACAATGTACAGTGGTTTGCATTTGGCACTGAAGATGGAAAAAATAAGAAAAGGTCAGAGAACATTTTTAGATACAACTCCAGAGGGCACCATTCACAAAGATTGCAGTATAAATGGCACCCTATAAAATCGTGTGATCCACAATCTTTACAATGATTGTGCTGAAACTAAGAAATATTTCCTGCTTCTGTGTTTTTATATATTAATAGGAAGGGCTTAATCAGGTAAAAATAAAAAGCCATAAACAAAAAAAATGTTGAGAGAAAATAGGAAATTGTAGAGCTGAGGTTTAGAAGCAAGGAAAATGAGTTGAGATTTTTCAGGCTCCAATTCAAATCCAGACTTCAGAGCAACGTTAGGAATCCATGATGAAGACTGATGGGAAAACAGAGCCAATTAGAGGGTGAGGCTGAGATTAGAAACTTGTATTTAAGATTTGTCAGTAGAAAGTTGATAGCTGGAAAGATGAGATGGGACAATTTTCTAATGGAAATAGATCATAGAATTAGAATAGACACAAGAGAAGTATAGGATTAGACCTTGGCAAACCTCTACTTAAGGAAAAGGATTAAGGTAGGAGAACTTAGAGAAGAAGCTGGAAGCTTGTGCATTCATCCCCAGTGTCACTGGGTGAATCGCAGTGGCATATCACAGACCACAAAGATTGTCAAATCCACAAAGACTCTGTGGATTTCAGAATTGTTGTTCGGCAAAGTCTGGTTTGCCATATATGGACACAGATTGTCATTTTTCACAAATTCCAACCTTCTGTTTCTCAAGATATGCCTCAAGTGCATTCGTCAATTCCATCAAGGACATTTCCTGGTGGTGAGGAAACTTTAAATCCCACAAATTCTTAAGAATTCTTTTTTTTAAAAAAATAGTAGTATTTAGATAGTAAAAGAGGTTAAATTACCCCATTGTTTTATATTCAGGGGGAGCTGTATTTCATATTCAGGGGGAGACTCAACAAACATCCTCTGAAATTCAATAGATAGGAAGAAATTAACAGACATTCCTTCCATTCTGTGGGTGTTTAATCCATCCCTGACAATGTGACAGTGCTAGAGACTGCAATAAATTGGTGAACAAAGCTGACACAATCCTTTCTTGGCAAATTGATATTCTAACAGGAGAAACACACACATACACAAAAGTAACAATAAAGACAGCAAAGAAGTGCACACATAAAAGTGTTCTGTGAACAGGAGATAAAAGAGGGAATCACGGGACCATGATTTAGATAGGGTAGTGATGGAAAGCCATTCTGAGATGATATTTCAGTAGAGACCTCAAAGGTAAAAAATTGTAACCTCATGAAGAGGCTGAAGAAGGAATATTTTAAGTAAAGAGAATGGCATTGGCAAAGGCTTTGAGGGTGGCATAAACTAGACAAGTTTAAGGAGGTGGTTAGAAGAGGGAAAGAGTGGAAAGAATTACCATGGGAGGAGTTGGGAGCTGGGTTATTGCCTCATGTGAAGAATGATTAAGGTAAGCAACAGTGGAGTAGAAGTCACCTTTGAATTACTATCATCACCATCCAGGAGCTGCTGGGCTAAGTTCGTGGCAATCAGTGAGAGAGAGAGAGATGGATGAATCCAATGGTAGGCATGAAGACAATTTACAGGGCTTGTTTATGGATCAGTGCATAGAGCCAAAGACGGAAGAATTTTAGGGATGACTCCCAGATTTTTATTTGAGAAACAGGACGGATGATGGAGCCATTTACTAAGAGGAAGATAATGAGGTAGTGCCAAGTTTCGGAAGGAAAATCTAGTTTTATTTTAAATGTGCTAAACTTGAAATATCTGTGAATGATGTAGTCAAAGACAAGAATAGCAAAATTTGAAAGCAAAAAGTAATTCTTTTTCCTGTAGTAAAAAAAAAAATGGATAGGACTCTCAACAAAGTGAACAAAAATGTGATCAGATCATTTATTTGCTTAAGATTTTCAATGGCCCTGTTTTTCCTCATGGCTAAGGATCCTGACACTTAGCTGGGTATTCAAGGCTCTCTGTGGTTTGTCCACAACCACTTCCCCTACTTATCTCACACTCCAACACAACAGACAGTCCCTCATTTTATAAAGTATTCATTTCTGAAATTAGGAAATACCTTTTTCTCTCCTTCTCAGGTACATGTGATCTAAATGGAGTGGTATTATAAGAAAGAAGGGAGTGAAAAATAAAGTATTGCTTTTTCTAATCCATGAATCATTGGTTTATGGACCAAGGCTATTGTATTAAGGATGATTTTGAAAAGTAAAACATAAATACCTGCTAATCCCCTATTTTTTATTCATTTGTTTCCTTCTCTGCCTCAGCTAACCAGCTCACTGCAGTAACTCACTTGGAAAGGGGAAGAACTGGCTACCAAATAAGCCCACTGCTGGATAAGTATGGGTTAAACTCTCAGAACACTTAGCCCTCAGACCTTCTCTAAGAGGCAGAAATGGGGTTTTTTGATGTTAATAGAAACATACTCACTGTGTTTCACTGGGACAATGACCTCGAAAACTCATTGGCTGAATTGCCTGTAATATGTTGGGCAGGTACTTGGCACTGTAAGAGGAAGTAATAACAAGGGAGGTGCGTTCTTCTTTCTCAGAGAACTTGTAGTATCTGGGAATACAAGGTTGGAAGCTGTCAGTCCCAGGAACAAAGGGCATTTAAATTGTTATCAGAAATAAGATGGTGGAGAGAGAACCTTTAGATGAGAATAATATGAAGAGATTTACGGAAGAGGATCTGTTTGAACTGGGCCTTAAATTATGGATATGATTTCAACAACATGGAAAGAAAGATATTTCAGGAGGAAAGTAGACTGGAACAGAGGCTGGAAGATCAAGTATGTGCTTGTCAAACTAGAATTAGTTCACTAAGCATGGAAAGTAAAATCTGAAGTAGAAGGTAAGGATAAAAAAAAATTGGTTGAGTCCAGAAGTTAGAAAAACTTGTTGGTTGCTTCTTCCATATCTAATCCACCAACCTACACAATTCTGAGCCTGAAAGATTTGATGGGATTAGCTCCACTCTCAGTTCTATAGAAGGGGGTCCTGATTAGATTGAATTTATCCTTGTATCCCATTCTCATATTCAAAAGGATTAATCCAGAGATATTAGCTGGTGGGGGGTAAAAGAAGATACTCTTCTATGGGATTTGAGCAAGCCAACCTCTTTATCTTCAATGCATACTATAGGATATTACTCTCTTTCTCTTGCTGGATATAGACATGGAAATCTGAAGTTCTAGGACCAGAGGAAAAGTAAATAATAAAAATAATCTGGCACTGAGTAAGCAAGGCTAAAAATTAAAAAGGAGAAGAACTGAGTCCTGACAACATTTTCTTTTGAGCCAGTGGATTAAAGCTTACACGAGAGTAGTGCTATTTCTGGACTTTTAAGTTCCATGAGCCAATAAATCTCCATTATGTTTTAACCCAATTTGACTAGTATTTGCTATTACTTGCCATTCAAAGCATCTTGATACAGAATCCTTGAAAAGTACATTAAGCTTTGTTGGCAATAAGAGATCTACTGATATTTGTGTCTCCCAGAGTACCATAATCTGGAAAGTAATCCTTATGGTAGTGCACAATGCAGAACACCATTAAGTCAGGATAGTCCAAAACAGAGTCCATGAAAGTCAGCCAGTCTTTTAATTTGAGATTAGTCTTATTTTGTTTTCATTCCATGCCTAGTCATTTGACTTCTCTTTGTCTCCCAGAAGAGGAAAGGAAGTAATTCTACTTAAGCCTTTCCTTGAGAAGAACTACCTCCCTTGGGCTTGGAGCCTGACACTGTTTTTCTCTCTCCCACTGACTCCATAGATGTATTCATTTCTCTTTAGGTATTTAATATAAACCAGATAAGCCACAAACTTATAATAACTTGAGTCAATTTCAATTCTAAGGCAAGTTGAATCTTTAGGGCCAATGCTTCAAGTATAAGATACTGTGATTTCAGTGACAATGAAACTGTTTGGGGAATTGCTTTCCCAAACTTTTCTGCCAGTGTTTAGATTATAGCATGCAGTCCAGGAGTATGTTCTGAGTGATCCTCTTGAACTTTGTCAGAAAGTCCTCATAAATCACATTCAAGAAAATATATTTAACTTCCATATACATATATATGAAATTTAAGAACTTGGACAAGTGGAATAAATTCCAAACTGTCAGTTTATAGCAGTAACTTTCTTTTTCAATTTGGAGATTGAAATTTGGGGTGAGAAGGCTCTAATGGAAATAGCATGTTCTCTGAGAAACCAGAGGTGCTGCTTGACTTCTGGAATACTTTATACGGAATGATACCTTATTTTGGAATTTTAGAAAGCCTGGGTTATGGTCCCAGGTATTTGTGGGATTCCACCATATCCCAGCTGCTAAACCTTTGCCTTTTCATCAATGAAATGGGTTTAACATTTCCATTTTATGGTAGACCATAAAAGGAAAATATTCCTGAATAAATAAAATAATATTTACAATTTATTGTGCTGTTACTATGCTTCAGGGGCTGTGTAATAGACATTAGTATTTATCATTTATTTAGCTCTTAATATTTACAAGGCACTAAGTATTCATACTCATACCTTTCAAATAATGTAGGTAGCAATATTATCATTTTCTAGATAAAACAGTTGAGGCACAGAAATATGAGGAATTTACCCAAGGTCACACAGGCAAAATATGCTAAAGCAGAGAATCAGAGGGAGGCAGTCTGATTTTTACAGAACCTGTTACTCTTCCTTTTCCTAGTAGCACTGAGAGCTGGGTACTGGGAATATCATTTTATCAGATGAGAAAACTAAGACTCTTTTTGTTTTGTGCCACAGTAACAGAATACCGCAGACCGGGCGATTTATAAAGAACAGAAATGTATTTTCTCACAGTTCTGGAGGCTGGCAAGTCTAAGATCAAGGCACCCATATCTGATGAAGGCCTTGTTGCTGTGTCCTCACATGGTAGAAGGCATAAGGGGAAGAGGTAGATGAATCCTGTGTCTTCACATGGCCGGAGAGAGCGAGAGAGTGAAGCCATTCCTGCAAGCCTTTTTACAGTGGCATTAATCCCTTCATGAGGTGGTATGGTTTGGCTGTGTACCCACTCAAATCTCATCTTGAATTGTAGCTTGCAGAATCCCATGTGTCGTGGAAGGGACCTGGTGGGAGGTAACTGAATTATGGGGGTGGGTTTTTCCCATGCTATTCTCGTGATAGTGAATAAGTCTCATGAGATTTGATGGTTTTATAAAAGGCACTTCCCCTGCACAAGCTCTCTTGCCTGCTGCAAGATGTAAGATGTGACTTTGCTCCACTCTGGCCTTTCACCATGATTGTGAGGCCTCCTCAGACATGTGGAACTGTGAGTCCATTAAACCTCTTTTTTTTTTTAATAGATTACCCAGTCTTAGGTATTCCTTCATAGCAGTGTGAAAATAGACTAATACATGAAGAAAGAGCGTTTATGACCTATACATCTTCCATGAGGCCACACCTCCCAAAACTGTTTCATTGGGGATTAATTTCAACATGAGTTTTGGAAGGCACAAAAATATTCAAACCACAGCTCTTACAGACTATATAGAAACTTCTCAAGTTCACTCAGCTCTTCGGTCAGAGTATTTAGACTTAAAACTTAACTCCAACATTCTTTTTATCTTTCAGTTTATGTACTGTGATATTTTCCTTATATACCCACTCTCTTCATTTCAAAATTTTCCATTTCGTGTTTTCTTCAAATTAAATTCTCACCTTCCTCCTTCTGAGCTAGATTTGAGTAACACACAAGAGGTCAAATAGACAAATTACTGATCACTAGGTGTGTTTTAAACCCATGTTACTTTTAAGGAAACTGCTGGAAGAACTTTATATGAACTCATGTTATATTGACTCAATTGCATATCAGTTTAAAAAACATAATCTGTAATTTCATTTTGAAGTTTATTATACTTTATATTTTTAAACTACATTCATGACCAGATTGATGTCTTAAAATCATTAACACATTATCATATTCCCCTAATGCATGCCATGCTTGTTCATTTCAAACTCAAATTTTAATCAGGATTAGGGAGTTTGAGTTCTCATTCCTTATTATTGGTAAGTTTCACAGCCATATATGTAGAAATATTCTGTTGTTTTTTTATGGCCAAGTTTGTAGATTCTTCTAAAATCCTCTTTTCTCTAAGACAGAAAATGTAGAATATTAGAATTTCCAGTTTTTGTATCAATGGCTGCCACCTCAATCAACTTACACAGCCCCATCCGCATATACATTGTTCAACAGGCAAGATGTTAAGCAATGTAGCATAGTGGTTTGACTATGCTAGCTAAATAAAATGTTCTATTATAGAACCACCAAAATACAAAAAATAAATTGGCCAGGTTAAAATGAGACCAAGCTATAGAAAGCAATTGAATTCAGAATCATGAGAATTAGAAGGCATGCTATTATGAAACTCCTCTGCATTAGATGCTCACATTGGCTCACGTTGTAGCTTGCAATGATATTCCAAATCTCTCATCTCCTTTAATTTATATATGCACTCTGTGAGACAGGTATTCTTTTTTAAATTTTCCAAAAGGGAGGATCAGAGACAAGACAAAATTTCCCAAGGTAGTTAGAAAGTCATTGGGCTAGGATATAAATCCAATTCTGATTCCAGCATCCAAGCACAACTCATTATACTAACTGACATGGATATTATCAGTAGATAAAGGGTTAAAATTACATAGGCTTTCATTCTGTCGTCTCTGGTCTTGGAATCTACTGGGCCCCCAATGAATGACTTTATTTTTCTTTGTTTTTGTCCCTTTCTATTCTTTTTACAGTTTTCTTGGCCACATTCGTAGGAAATTACGCCAATTAAAACTTTGCAAGGCCAAGGCTGGTTAATGTATCACTGACCACAGATTTCCCAGGATTTGGCCAAACTCTGGTTCCTCGATTATTTTTATTCTGCCCCCTCCTGTCTGGAGCCCCTAAGGACCTTCTCTTGCCAGGGCTCTGGTCTCTTTGTCACTGGCCTTGGGATCCATACCTAGAGGGTGGGCATCCTGTTTGTGTCTACAGCTGGGACACCTTCTACATGCTGTTTTTATATGAACGCTTTCAAAATACAAAGTCTTTTCATTTTCTTTACTAATCCCACTTTTTTATCTCCCTTCATTTCCTAGATGGAGGGCTTATCTGTAGGTTCCTCAGCTTTCCCTACCTACAGTTAACATGTCGGGCCTAGAGTGGGCCACACACTGACATGGCCTTTGCTCTAGCACTCTCACTTAGTTGTGATCCTGTGTTCTGAACTTTTGGTTCTCTGGGTCCCTCTCTTAACTATCTGTTTAGAGAGAAATGGGATTGAATCCAGGTCAGTTTGATGCCACAGCCAGCACACTTTCTACCACCTCATGCTGGCATTTAAGCTGGGATTTGAAATCCCAGTGACCTGAAGACTTCTAGTTGATTCCCAATATTCATCCTGCTCAGAGTCTTTTTAGCAAAGACAGACATTTTAGAGCAATAGTTAGAATGTCTATTTTTGGTCCCAGTGTCAATCAACTGGACCAGTTTTCACAGTCCTCTTCTCAGTAATGTTGAGCTACACTTTGCAGCTGAGCACATTATCACCCACCTATAAGCTCATCTTTGCCATCCTCTTTCTTTTTCTGTAACTAGGTGTTATCATGCCACGATGTTCTGGCAAAAGAGATATAAACTGATGTAGTGTATATGGGGTACTTATCCCTAAAAGAGAAGCTGTGTACCCATCCTAACCTATTTTTTCTTTCCAATGCTTGGAACAGTGTTTTAAGGGATGCCACTATGCAGCCATTTTGGTCCATGAGGTTGAGGTACACACCCCAGGAATGATGGAATAGAGAAGTAAAACCTCCTATGTCACTGATGTAAACAGACTCATCATAATAAATTCATACCTCCATCCCACAGTATGTTTCATAATGAAGACAACTGATCATCTATCTTCTTTTAAAGCATTGTTATTTATTTCCCTTGTATACAACAGAAACCAATCCCAACTAATATAGATTGATATCTCATTAAAGAGATGAACAGAGAGTTAGATGTTGATAAAGTAAAGGAAATTGACATGAATAGAGGCAATCTAATGTAGCTGTTGTAGGTTATATGTGGCTGAGAGAAAATATTTCAAAAGCATAGATTCTCGCAGCATTATCTGGTATCTCTGTATTTAAACAACTTAATTATAATATTCTCCTAGTCCATCTAGTCCTATGTGAAAGCATAAGGTCTGTGATCAGACCCTTGAATTTCTGCTTGCTACCTATTTGACATTGAATGAGTCCATTTATCTCTCAAAGCTTTATTTGTAGGTATCAAGTGTTTATCATAGTAATGGAACGGAGAAGGCACCCAAGTAGTAGGAATTCCCATGGGTTCAGACATTCCCTACAGTTCCAGGAATTTCATTGCTGGCTTGCCTTAAAGAAGCTGACTGTATTCTGCTAAGAAAATCTCCCCCTTACTCCTGCTCTGTTCCCTTCCCTATTTGGACATATAGAGAGATAAGTTTCAATGATTTTGCAAAGATTCCATTAGCATTAAATGGAGTACACATGACCCAGGAGAATTGAAACTCTGTCAGTGGAAATATCTAAGTGGAAATGTTCCTGTCCATGAAGCTGTTGCTTTAGAGACCTTGTCAGTAAGAGCTTTTGTCTTAGGGGTTTGTAAATATTTATATTTTTAAACTACTATGAGAGGAACAACAGCCATTCCACATGAATGGATTACGTTAAATGTACCCAAAGTCTGTAATTCAAGCTGTCAAACGTGAGGAAATACCAGACTTAAGGCTGCCATTCCAATCCACTCAGAATAAATAAGGACTTTGGGCAGAACCCTTTAACACAATGGCCCACAGACATATGGAAGACGTTACCAGAGAAGATGACTGAAGAGAAGGAAAAACACATTAAATGAATTTGAGAAATACCTAGTCTTTCCTCCAGAGTGGAAAAGGTTTGAGGCTTGAGGGAGATGATTGTTGGCCTAGAAATAGAGAAATAGATTAATATTAAACCAAGAATTAGGGGTGGCACGTGGAGGCTTTTCCTGTTGCTAAGACAGTTGTCTGTTTTTCATTTATTGTTTTGGGAGTCTGTTGATATGACACCAATATAGGAACCAAAGTGTGTTTCTAGGCAGACTAGGTGAGGGTATGGGATTTACTTACTGTGGAGGTTCTGTGTTAAGAGTGTGGCAGAATTTCCTGGAGTATAGAACACAGGTGGGAGCTGTGTTTATAGAACTGAGAAAATGCATTTCAGTGTGAGATTGACCACTGGGTCATATATAAATTTGATTCAATTCTACAAGCATGTACTGGACACCTACTTTGTGCCAGGCATAGGCAATGAAGCTTGAGAAGCAATCTGATTTAGTGGAAAGAATGTGAGCTTCTAGTCCTTGCTCTAAGGCTCACAGGCTTTGCGGAGTAAAACAAATCACTTCCACTTTGTGCGTGTCAACTTAAAATGTCAGATTTTTCTTTTTAATAAATAAATCCTAGGTCAGATCATTTGGCTGAAGACTAAATGGGCTTGCTAATGCTCCCTCTTTCACCCTCCAGTCTAGACTGGGGAGAGTTCCAGGTGTGGTAATATGTTCACTCATGTTTGATGCCCCTCCTTGCGATACCCCTAATTGTGATGGGGTATACCGGCCCACGTTTTAAAACTCAGGTATGGTCAAATGACTTTTTTGTGCAGTGGGATGTAGGCAGAAGTGACAAATGTCTAAGCAGAAGCTTTTAGAGCCAGTAAGAGGCTCAGTGTATCTGCTTTTTCCTCCTCTCTGCCCTGATGACCAACAATGGTCCAGATAGAAGCTAACACATCAGCCTGTGGCCTAGGGTAAAAATGATATAAAGCTGTACTATGACTGACTCTTACCAACATACAGCATAAGTGAGAAATTTACACTTAAAGTTTTAAGTCACTGAGATTTGGGGGCCCTCTTGTTACTGCAACAAAACCCATTTACCTCTACTCACAGGATAGGAGAAAACTCTAGTCTGCAAAGTACACTTTCTTACCTCATGATGGACTAAGTCACAGTGTGCTGTATCTCTGGCAGAGAGGGGAGAAATAACAAATTCTTTGTGTTTATGGCCTTTCAATAGATTAACTCTACCCATTAAGAAATGTAGCCCAAACTTCATCACCTAGCAATTGGTTTACTCACTCCTCTATGGGAAGGAGAGAGTAAAATTAGGCTAAGAAACAAGAGGCAGTGTTACTTTAGTGATGTCTCCTGTAAATGAAAATGAGATGTCTGTTACCTCTAATAGCACTGAAGACCTATTGACCAGGGAGGTAACCTGATCAGATATCATTCGGAAATGTCTCTCTTGATACACTTTGGGGGATAAACTGGAGTTTATATATAGCTGCAGCAAGATTGACCAAGTAGGAGGAAGTAAAATAATAAGGACAAATGAATGAAGAGGGTGCACTTAATAAAGACAATTACAATAGAGCTGAAGAGTAGAAGCATAAGAAGCCTTTTGTAGACCGAATGTCAGCAAGAGTTCAGATGTGTAGAGGAAATGTAGCCAAAGGTGCGAATGATAGGACTATGACTGTGTCATTTATTCACAGGGAAAATTTCACCAGGGGAATCAGTTTAAAATGTTAACTAAGGCATTCAGTTTTGGGATTTTTCTTTGATCTTACATGGAATATCAGTGGTCGCATGGGTCTGTCCTTTAAGGCCATGTTTATATGCAGATCCCTGGGCAAAATGCATCATTCCACTGGACACTTGTGGCCTTTCTAGTAAATTTATGGAAGATTTACTGGAAGACCACATTGTTTATGGTTTGTGGGAGGTATTCATAGGCATGTTAAAGAAGTGGAGATTTGACCACAGTTGTGCACCCTGAGACAGGAGACCACTAGACAAAGTGCCAGAATAGCCCAAGGAATTCAATAGACCTGAGTTCAATTTCCAGCTCTAGTTTGGCTTAAAGCAAGTTACTTGAAACCACTGAGTCTCAGTTTTCTCACCTATTAAGTAGAGTATAATAATAATATGTACTTAAAAGTGTTGTGAAGATCCCAGAATGTAATCAATGTAATGTGACCAAGCAGAGTAGGTATTCCATAAATGCTATTTCCGTTTCCTTTCCCACACACCACTTAAATAATATGGAATGAGACTGTGTCTGAAAGACACCATTGAATGATATGTTTGTTACTGGTCAACTCACCCTTTCATTTTGAGAGTCCAAAAACAATCTTTCGTGGTAAATCAAAGCAATTATGCCATCAAAGAAAAGAAAGGGACTAGAAATTTTTGGCTTACTATTCATTTAAAATAGCTTGAGCCAGAGGGACATTTTCCCTGGAGGAGAGATGACTTGGATAGGTTTGTGTGTGGGGTGAGGTGGAGGCCGTGGTTACTCTTTCCAAATATCATCTCATCTACTGTGGGGGGAAAAATTTGATGTGCTTTGTGGTCCAGACAAGAGAACTCTGGCCAGTAGATCAAAGTTACCATGAGACATTTCTCAGTTCAATTCATTGCAGCTAATAGTCCCACAGTGACTCTTCAGAGGTAGTCAATGCTCTGTTACTGGACACATGCAATCTGAGGTTAGGATAAGACTGGTAAGTTAAATAAGGGGTAGAGATTCCCATACTTAATGAGCACTTGGACTAGATGCAGGTAAATGCAACAAATGTGTAATGACAGTCAAGTACATGAAAGACCCCAGCCATACTTTGGGAGAGGAACAGATTCAAACATAATAGAGTGTCTTTCCTCTTAAGTACAGATAGCCAACTCTAGGTTCTTTGATTCTAGGATAGACTTAGTAACTCAGCTTTCCCAATTTCATTTCAGTCGCTGGCTAGATATTATAAATTGTCAAACCTGTGCACTATTTACTCTGATAATTCTACTTCATGTAGAATTAGCCAGCCGGAATTTTCTTCCAAAAGAAAATGGTCATGTAAACTTGACTTTTAACAGAGTTGCATCTTCAATGTTAACCATGAAATTAAAGGAGAAAAAAGTAAATGAATTATGTTAAGACACATTTAATTGAAAAGCAGAAAGTTTAAATCAGCAAGGACTTATATTTTGTAAAATTGGGTTATAGGCTTAACTTAGACAATAACTGTATGCTTTCAGTGATTCATTTCCATTCCGTGAGCCTTGGCATCCCCATCTGTACTATAGATGCATTATTTCAGTGTTTCCTTTCTCTTCTCTGAGCCTCAGTATCCGCATCTGTACTATAGGGATGGAACTTGGTAATTTTCAAGCGTACCTCCTGCACCTAAATGCTATCATGATATTAGTAATATAACAAACATGTACTAAGTTTATACCATGTGCTGGACACCATCTGAGGAAATGGGAGCAGAGAAAGTAACAAGACAGTGACCCTGCCATGGAAAAATTCATTGTCTCATGGATAAAGTAGCTAATAAATGCATGATTGTGAGACAAGATATAAAGAGTTGCATGTACTAGGTACTATGGGAATAAAATGAGTTAACAAATGATTCTGCTTTGAAGGAATGAGAAAGGCTTCTTTCTTTAATGAGCTAGTATTAAATTTTCACATATCAGAATATGGGGAAAATCAAGGTGATTCTATTAATAATATAAATTTTTATATATGCTTTCACTAGAACTGTTTAGAAACATGTACTATAGACCAGGTGCATTGGCTCATGCTTGTAACCCCAGCACTTTGGGAGGCTGAGACAGGTGGATCACCTGAGGTCAGGAGTTCTAGACCAGCCTGGCCAACATGGTGAAACCCTGTCTCTACTAAAAAAAAAATACAAAAATTATCTGGGTGTGGTGGCACGCACCTGTAGTCCCAGCTACTCAGGAGGCTGAGTGACGAGAATCACTTGAACATGGGAGGTGGAGGTTGCAGTGAGCCGGGATTGCGCCATTGTACTCCAGCCTGGGCAACAAGAGCAAAACTCCGTCTCAAAAACAAACAAACAAACAAAAAAACAACGTACTATAAGCCAGATAAATAAAAGTCATCAAATAATAGTTAGAAATAATTATTGAGTACCTACTAAAGACCATGCATTGTGCTAAGCACTTTACATATATTGACTCACTTACTCCTCCTGACAGCCCTATAGTAGATGACACCAACTCCACTTAAATTTACAATAAGGAAACAGGTGCATAGTATTTAAGTTGTAATTAAAATATCCATTCAGATCCAGTGGTAGTGGCTAAACATAAGGCTGTGTTGAGAAGGATTCTGAAGCTACATTTGGTAACAACAGAGGGAATGACATGCTCAATTAGTAATTCGTACAACAAATATTACTCAGCTCTTTAGATGTGCCTGGCATTATTGTAGATGATTAGAATACACTGGTAAACAAAAGTAGGCATGAGTCCCTGCTTTTTTATTGCTGACATTCTAGAGGAAGATACAAGGAACAGCAAACATAATAAATAAGTAGATCATTCAGCTTGTTAGACATTAAAACACATTCTGGAAAAACAAGATAATGTAGACCAAGGTAAGTGTTCTCTGCAAGATGGCAGAGGTGTTGCAAGTTTCAATGTGGTGGACAATGTGTGCTTTGTTGAGAAGGTGGCATTTCATTAAACCCTATTAAGAGTTAGCAATAGCATGACATGAGAAGTGGAAATGGTGGATTGTGAGAAAACATGGCAAAATGAAAAGAAAATTGATCTTTAAATTAAGGACCTTTGTGGCTTTAAAGCTTAAAGACTAGCATTCCAGCTAAGCAAACCAAGAAATATGAGTTACAATCTTACTAGACCTATTTCAAATTTAAGAAAGATTGAAAATTTCAAGCTATAAAAATTTGAAAAAAAAATACTTTCTCTCTCTGGACTTGAGTTTTCTCATCTGTAAAATCGGCACCAAATATCTAACTCTCTGAGTCTGTATGATGATTTCAAGTGCTAAGGATTATAAAGAGCCTGACATGGGACCTGACACAAAGGTGGAGTTCTGTGATTCCTGTCACTCTCTCTGTAAACTTTTCTGGTATTGAAGGAAAAGAAACAGTGAATGGTTTGCTTTGAGTAACCCACCACATTGTGCAAATGTTTCCGAAAGTGAAAAGGCACCATCCACCTGTTTAATTGGATTGTCTCAGAAATATATTCAAGTATTGACATAACTTCGAATCACTTGTACTTAAGACTATCAGAGAAATTTTTCTCTCCTCTGCTTCATTAGTCCAAAGATGAAAGTGACGTGAATTGGATATTTCTGTCCCCTTACCATATCCCTCTGTAGATGTCTATTTTGTGGATTTATGAAATATGTTAGAGTGTAGAGATTTTTTTTTTTTTTTTGAGATGGAGTCTCACTCTGTCACCCAGGCTGGAGTGCAGTGGCGCAGTCTTGGCTCACTGCAACCTCCTTCTCCAGGGCTCAAGTGATTCTCCTGCCTCAGCCTCCCCAGTAGCTGGGATTACAGGCATGCACTACCACACCCAGCTAATTTTTGTATTTTTAGTAGAGACAGGGTTTCACCATGTTGGCCAGGCTTGTCTCAAATTCCTGACCTCAGGTGATCTACCTGCCTCGGATTCACAAAGTGCTGGGATTACAGGCATGAGCCACTGCACTCGGCCGAAGTGTAGATATTTTTAAATTTCTTTTTTATGAGTGTAAAAAGGGAAATAGAAAAATTGGAGTGCAACTGAACTATATTATATGAGAGAACTTTAAGTTAGGAAAAGTGGATGAACCTGATTTTTAGGCTCGTGATAGTTCACATGCCCAAATATAAATTCAAGTCACTGAAAGACTTTTTTCAGATACATTCTGGGAATTAGGAACTTTGGTTAAAAATGATTCAAATAAGCCTCACTGAAGGGCATGGAGAGTAGTGTTTACAAAATTTTGCTTTGGGTCAATTCTCACTTAAAATACTCATTGTAAATTCATTAAGACCCCCATATGCCCAGCACTGTGAAAGGGATTTTAATATCCCATCTTGTTTAAGTCTTACAACAACTCCATGAGATGGGCACTTTATCCTTTTCATATAAAGAAACTGAGGTGTTTTATATCCTTTCTATATAAGAAAACTGAGGCATATTCTGGTGAAATATTTGTTCAAGGTCGTAGAACTTCTAAGATGCAGCATCAATAAGTCATACCCTGAATCCCTCTTGATTCTATACTTTTTCTATGATACCATGCTTTTCTATATTTTAATCAAATAGATTTTATAAGAGAAATTCGAAGTATAGATGTGCAGTTTATAGCACACAACCTAGGAAACTTTGTGGAAAGAATTTTCATAACTTCACAGAATAATTTTTTAAGAGAGAGAAATATGCTTTCAAATGTAAAACTTATCTAATACAAGAGCTAAATTTCAGGGCAACATTTTTGTTTTGGCATAACATCTGAAGATGATATGAATGTCATACATCTTCTACATCCTTATTTAGTATTGATACAGAATTATAGACAGGTAATACAAAAGAGACAGAGACATATCTGAGTAGTTTCTGGGGACAGAAAGATAGGATGGAAAGAAAATTGGCCTGGGAGGCAAGAGACGTACATTCTGGTTCTTTATTGGTAAATAGCTTGATTTGCATAGATCTTGATCATGTTGCTTTCCCCTCTCAGATAGAAAAGAGATAATGTTCATCTCCTCAATTTCCACACTCAATCTTCAGTTTCTGCACATCTTTTAAGATTGAATGGGTGTTTTCTGCTCCCCTCTTATGGGAAACTCCTTAGATTGGCTGTTGAGCATAGCTTCCCTGATTAGGCTCTTTCCTGTTTGTAACACTAGAATAAAGAGTGAAAAAGAGTCCATAGTCATCACCTAATTCTATCCTTAATGATTGGATGAGAGACACTGAGGATCACAGAGACAAGCTTTGGCTTAGCAAAGCCACATGTCAATTCAGTGTAGAGCTGGGACCAGACCCAGGCCCCCACATTCCAGTCCAGTGACCTGCATTGCCTCCAACATGATTAAATCTGATGTCAGACTTCACAGAGAGAAGATGTTTTGTTGTTTTGTTCTATTAAGTTAGTCCAGAACATACAAGATTTTACTGTATAATGAAAAATGATCACTCTTCTTAAAGAATAATTGAAATGAAAAAGGCAAAGTAATCACACTGCATCTGCAGATATTGGCATTTCAGAACACTGAGTGCATAATAAAATAAACCTTAAGGAAATTAGTTATTGTCTGAGTACACTGGCTGCTTTGATTTCCTCAAATGCACTCTCACCAATATTAATATTGTATTGAAAATATCCAAAGTCTTCTTTCTTTGGTCTGCATTATAATGTCCAAAGAAAAATTAGATGTTTTAGTATTATAGAATACTTGCAATAATAAACATGTAATGGCCTAAATCAAGGAGGTAAGATGCCAGCTTGCCAATTTACCTAGAATTATGTTTACCTCCAGACCCTGGGTTTTCTTGGGAGACAAGCAGGGACATTGCATGACAAGTGGGTATGAATTCATATCATATCATATCATATCATATCCTATCCTATCATATCATATCATATCAGTATAAAGAAAGAAGAAAAGCCAGTGGGGAACATGGAGAGTACAGCGTACTGATTGCTTACCATGGAGAAGTCTTCATACTTGCCTTCTTTATTTCTCACAATAATCCTGTTATGTAGTCATTATTTCCATTATTTTAAAATATGAAAGACGAGGCTCACCAACACTAAGTAGAGAATTGCAGGTCATTAGTGTTCAGGTGGAAGAGAAGAGTTTAGAACTCTGGCACTTTCTAAATTCAAAGGCTATGCTTTCTTCTGGTTGGTCTGATCACTTCCAATGAAGAAACAGGGAATGTTTATGTTGAAAGATTAAAATATCATACAGGGAGATGCTTTTTTTTCTTCAAAACTCAAGACCAGTTTATAAAGGAGAGAATAAATTTTTTCCCTTTGTATCCTCAGAATACTGAGCAAGAAACACAGATGGACATAATATAAGATATATGTATAAGAAAGAGAGGCCATTGAAATAAGAAGTGTTGCATGATATCAGATTGGTCTGCCTCAGAATTAACATGCTATTCCACATGCCCATCAACAATAGACTGGATAAAGAAAACGTGGTACATATATATATTATCATGGAATACTATGCAGCCATAAAAAGAATAAGATCTTGTCCTTTGCAGGGACATGGCTGGAGCAGGAAGCTGTCATCCTCAGCAAACTAATGCAGGAACAGAAAACCAAACACCGTATGTTCTCACTTATAAGTGAGAGGTGAATGATGAGAACATTTGGACACATTGTGGGGGAACAACACACACTGGGGCCTATTGAGGACGCAGGGTTGTGGAGAGCATCAGAAAGAACAGCTAATGGGTGCTGGGCTTAATACTTGGGTGATGGGTTGATCTATGCATCAAACTACCATGGCACATATTTACCTATGTAACAAACCTGCACATCCTGCACATGTACACTGGAACTTAAAATAAAAGATTAAAACTTTTAAAAAATCAAATAAAAATAAAAAATAACAAACTGTTCAAAAGCATGGTCAAGGAAGAAAGTAATGACTTCACAGGTATATAAGAAAGATTGAAGTCTTATATGGAACTTTGAACTGGCAAATCCCTAGGAAGACATCACACTCTACATTTCTATGATTTATTATTTGATCCATAGCACTTCGGTTAACATAGAAGGTACATTCAATTCCTGTAATTTTAGGTTCCTAAGTTTTGTCCAAATGCATATTTTTGAGAGAAAAATCCTCAGCAGTGCTATATTATGGCTTTTGGCTGAAATCACATGCCTAAAACGTGCAACTGAAATATGGCTTTATGGAGGAGCTCCAAGTTTTTTCAGAATTATGTACTATTTGAGAGGGGTCAACCACAGAACTGCACATCTCTGCAGTGTCTTCAAACATTCTGAATTGCTGAGATCTGCAAAACCAACTTGGAAACCTCCAGAATGGGAGGTCTTTTTGGCTTCCTGTCTTCAAGCTGCTATCCAGCAGAACAGGAACCAGAAACAATATGCACTCGCTCAAAGCCACCAGGTTGGACACTTGCTAGCATTAGAAGAAGGCAGGCCCAGGAGAACTGTCAGGTAGGTGAAACTCATCTTTGGTGCCCTGAAGCCTCCATAAAACCACAAGATATTGGAGATAAACATAAAACCACAAGATATTGGAGATAAAGAGTTTCAGCAATTTTTTTTTCAGCTAGTGACACTAAACTGAGGCTCAGAATATAGAAGGAGATTATTTAAGAAGGGCCAGTGAATTTGTTTCCAAGATTAGTACTACATTTTAAGTTCCTTGACTCATTTTGTGCTTGAGGAATTAGAGAATTTCAGAATGATAGAGAAATTGGGATTATGACCTCACTAGACTTCCCCTAATTTCATATTAATACGTGTCCGTGGAAAAGGGATTTCGTGGTCAGTCAAGTTTGTGAATCAGTGGCTACTATACAAGTTTATTGAAGAGCCACAATGCCTGTTTTCAAAGCTCTGATAAATCTTACAAAGATGCTCATTTGACTTTGTTTCCCAAACTCACTTGACTGCAGAATAATTTTCCTTCTTGCCACGTATTGACATGCTAGGAAACACTTGGATTTTGCAAAATGTAGTTTGTAAGTCTTAAGGTTGACCATTCCAACTGGATACTTGGTTTCACAACCAACAGGGTAATCACCTAAATGTCCAGCTTGATGCTTTACAATAATGGGACACTTACCTGACTCTATTTCCCCTATCAAACTGTACGTTCTCTGAGCACATGATTGTGACATGTTCACCATTGTGTCTCCCACACAAGAATACCAGGGTTCAATAATTATGTAATCATTGCTCCCACAGGTATCCCCATTATATTTTTCAACAGTTCCAATAATCAAAATACCAGCCCTAATATTCAGTGCCACTTGCCTTGCTACAATTCTGGTCCTCTTCCATACTAATCTTCTCTCTACACAGATGATAGCCCTTCAAGGATTGAAAATGCTGATTATTTTTGTCCCTCTGTCATAAGCCTCAACTTCTCCATGTTAAACATTCCCAGGTTCTTTCACTACTTCTTATCTAATTTGATTTTATTTTCTCTCATCATTCTGGAAATGGATTCCAGTTAAAACCATGAGCTTGTGATAGTTTGCTGAGAATGATGGTTTCCAGCTTCATCCATGTCCCTACAAAGGACATGAACTCATCATTTTTTATGGCTGCATAGTATTCCATGGTGTATATGTGCCACATTTTCTTAATCCAGTCTATCATTGTTGGACATTTGGGTTGGTTCCAAGTCTTTGCTCTTGTGAATAATGCCACAATAAACATACATGTGCATGTGCAGCACACCAACATGGCACATGTATACATATATAACAAACCTGCACATTGTGCACATGTACCCTAAAACTTAAAGTATAATTTAAAAAAAACATGAGCTTTTACACAATTAGATAAATCTAGGTTCACTTTGTAGGTACTCCATTTTGGTAAATGTATGAGCTTTTTGAAAAATGCATGGCCTTTGTGACTGTTTCTTACCTAACTCATAAGAAGTATTTATCTCTTATCCATTGTCAAATCAACCTCAAAAAACTGTGGTGAGAAATAAATGAGAAAGAATGTAGGGCCTATAACATATTGCTCAATTCATGTTATTCAATATGGCTTATTTAGCCCTGGCACCTTCATTCCCAGAATCTTTCTAGTTGGCTTTATTTGAGCCTATGTTGTGAACATTTGCTTAAACAAGAAAAAATAGAGTGCACAATCAAGAGAGGTGATTGTATCCATTTCTGACCACTTCCAGAGAATGGAGTTCCAGTTCTTCTTCATACCTTACAAAGTTGCCTTTTTACTTCTCTTTCTGTTCATGTTGCTTACCTCACGCCTTTACAGCTGTTCTTTGAAAACACTCCCCAATAAATAACTCCGTGCAAATCTCTAGTTAAAGTAGGGGAGACTCAACCTATGATACCTAGAAACTGCATGAAGATTTTTGAGGAGGGAGGCATGCTGAGGTCTTTCAACTGTATAGGAAGGAGCAATGAGCTAGCCATTTTCATGCAGTGATAGAAACGTGCCCTAACTTCATACTCTCTCTCAGTGAAGAAGTCTGGAGACTACAGACACTATGTTACCTGTACTTAAATCAGTTTCTATTTGTGCATCAAATTCTTGTCTTCTTTTTGACGATATTCCAATTTCATAAATTTGGGGCTAGGGAAAAGAAATAAGAAGGGAGTATGTACTAGTTGGGATATATTAGACCAGTCTTATTTTTCTCTCTGGGTACTAAGTCTGCACTATTACAATGGATCTGTTAACTAGATGATTTCTGAAGGGCTGTGTGACTCTGTTCTGATTCTTAGAGTTTTGAGTCTTTTGCCCAATTAATAAATAGTTATGGTACAATTACCAAGTGCTAATTCTGTTGCTTGATTTTGGAGATGTAATAGTGAGCTTGCTAGAGAAAGTTTAGAACTTCATGAAGATTCCATCTAAGTGGTAAGACATATGATGAACAATATGAAAAGATAATGAGTAATACAGAAAGTCCGGAATGTTCAGGGAACACAGTGAAGGGGACTCAGCAAACAAGAACTGAGAAAAATCTTCACAGGAAATGTCCTTTAAACTGAGGCTTAATAAATGAGCCACACCAACAGATAATGTTTGACATTTTGAGCAACTGGAAGAAGGTAACCCCTGCAAAAACATTCAATCTCTAATGGAAATTATAAAAATATACAATGTGCATCAGAAAGAAGGAGTATCTTATATTTTGCCTCCTAACATAAATACTCTTATGTCATCATTTGTGTACATGATTCAACATATCTGTATTACCTGGAGGCTTCCTAGAATTACTGATTTTTGGGCCCTACCACAAACTCACTGAATCAGAATCTTGGAGATGGGAGTCCAGGAATATGTTTCAATACACTCTCTGCGTGATTCTTATGCACACTAGAGACTGAGAATCACTGTTCTGTTATTCCAGGAGTTGAACCTACCTTTCTAATATATCTGATTAAAATCTTGGCATTTGAGATTACATTCACAAAGACACAGATAATCAAACATCTAGTCCTGAATATTTGGTACCCAATGGCTACATATTCAGCACTCCAAATCCGCTTGCCAACTCCCCAAAATTTCTGAACAAACCATGACCTCACTGGACGCTAAAATATAGCTCTCTAGAGGGCATGATGTTTACAGGATTTGAGAATATCAATTATGTGACAAAGACACTTTCCTCTCTGCAAGCAGCCAACAATAGCCCTGTTTCTCCATAAATGTCACTAGTGGGGTGGGTCAGATATGATTTGGTTGGTGCTACCATGTGAAATACCTTTTATGTGTCATTTTTTAAAGAAATGGGATAATTTAGCATCCTCCTAATCTCTTACATTAGTATGCTGCAACCTAGGCCCAGATAAGAAAAACTGCCCTTCATTGCTAAGAGTCATGTTAACACCTTTTTAGGGCAGTAAAGGAAAAGATATATGATAATGGAAGAAAGAAAAAAAAAACAATTTCCATAGTGCTTTCGGCTATGACTAAAACCCAGCATATGAGGCAGAGGCTTTTATTGAGAGATCATAACAGACAATGCATCATAAACCCCACCTCCATCAAGGAGGACAAATAGTGTGTATGAAGGAAAGCCCTTGCCTGGTAAGAGACTTGGTTAATAGACTTGGAAAATCCTTAAGGTAAAGAACAATTCAAGCAAACACATCAAATGTTACTGTTTTGTTTAAGGCCTGAATTAGTGCTTACACTTTGCTCTTCTTGCTCCATTATGACAGTCAAATACCTAAAGAAAGAAAAATAAAAAACAGGTCCTAGGAATCCTAAAAGAAAGGAATTGTGAAGTAATGAACTCTAGATAAGAGTGTTGATTACTGGGAGGATTGAGCAATTTGGGTCTTCAAGAGACTTACGCCTGCTCTGAGTTCCACGCCTTCTTATATAGCTTAACTATATAAGAATAAGATGCTCTGGACAACTAAAATGCCTCTAATTTAGCAAGCCCTATTCTCTTGAGAAGGCAGTTTTGGTTTTAAATAGCAAAGGTTTTCTTTTTTCACTGTATACCCATAAATAGTTAATTCTTACACTAGTCGGTTACCTCATGTTAGAGCAGTTAATATTTATGTTGGCCTTCCCCTAACTAGATTGGAAGTTTTAAGATGTGATATGGTTTGGCTGTGTCCCCACCCAGCTCTCATCTTGAATTGTAGCTCTCATAATCCCCACGTGTCATGGGAGGGACCTGGTAGGAGGTAATTGAATCGTGGGGGTGGGTTTTTCCTGTGCTGTTCTCATGATAGTGAGTAAGTCTCATGAGAGCTGATGGTTTTAGAAAAGGCATTTCTCTTGCACATGCTCTCTTGCCTGCCACCATGTAAGATGTGCCTTTGCTCCTCCTTCACCTTCTGCCATGATTGTGAGGCCTCCCTAGCCATGTGGAACTGTGAGCCCATTAAACCTTTTTTTAAAAAAAAAAAATTACCGAGTCTCAGGTGTGTCCTTATAGCAGCAGGAGAATGAACTAATACAGAAAACTGGTATTTGGAGTGGGGTGCTGCTGCAAAGACACCTGAAAATGTGGAAGCAACTTTGGAACTTGGTAACATGCAGAGGTTGGAACAGCTTGAAAGGCTCAGAAGAAGATAGGAAAATATATGAGAGTTTGAAACTGTCTAGAGAATTGGAGGGCTCAGAAGATGGGAAGATGTGGGAAAGCTTGGAACTTCCTAGAGACTCGTTGAATGGCTTTGAACAAAATGCTAACAGTGATATGGACAATAAAGTCCAGATTGAGATGGTCTCAGATGGAGATGAGGAACTTATTGGGAACTCAAGTAAGGTCACTCTTCCTAGGCAAAGAGACTGGTAGCATTTTCCCCCTGCCCTAGAGATCTGTAGAACTTTGAACTTGAGAGAGATGATTTAGGGTATCTGGAGAAAGAAATTTCTAAGTGGCAAAGTGTTCGAGAGGAAGCAGAGCATAAAAATTTGGAAAATTTGCAGACCAAGGATGCAGTAGAAAAGAAAAACCCATTTTCTGGAGAGAAATTCAAGACTGCAGCAGAAATTTGTATAAGTAACAACGAGCCTAATGCTAATTGCCAAGACAATGGGGAAAATGTCTCCAGGCCATGTCAGATACCTTTGTCAGGCTTGGAGGCCTAGGAGGGAAAAATGGTTTCCTGGGCTGGATCCAGGGCCCCCCTGTTGTGTGCAGCCTCAGAATTTGGCTGCTTCAGCCATGGCTAAAAGGGGCCAAGGTACAGCTTGGGCCATAACTTCACAGGGTGCAAGCCCCAAGCCGTGGCAGCTTCCACATGGTGTTCAGCCTGTGGGTACACAGAAGTCAAGAATTGAGGTTTGGGAACCTCTGCCTAGATTTCAGAGGATGTATGAAAATGCCTAGGATGTTCAGGCACAGGTGTGATGCAGGGGTAACGCCCTCATGGAGAACCTCTGCTAAGACAGTGGGGAAAGAAAATGTGGGGTGGGAGGCACCACACAGAGTCCCCACTGGGGCACTGCCTAGTGGAGCTATGAGAAGAGGGCCAACACCTTCAGACCCCAGAATGGTAGATCCATTGACAGCTTGCACTGTGCTCCTGAAAAAGCCACAGACACTCAATGCCAGCCCATGAATGCAGCCATGATGGGGGTTGTACCCTGCAAAGCCACAGGGGCAGAGCTGTGCAAGACCATGGGGACCCACCTCTTGCATCAGCATGATCTGGATGTGAGACATAAAGTCAAAGGAGATCATTTTGGAGTTTTAATATTTTACTGCACCCAGGATTTTGGACTTGCATGGTACCTGAGGCCCCTTTGTTTTGGCCAATTTCTCCCATTTAAAATGGGTGTATTTACCCAATGCCAGTACCCCCATTGTATATAGGAAGTAACTTACTTGCTTTTGATTTTACAGGCTCATAGGTGGAAGGGACTTGCCTTGTCTCAGACTTTGGAATGTGGACTTTTAAGTTAATGCTGAAATAAGTTAAGACTGGGGGACTATTGGGAAGGCATGATTGGTTTTGAAATGAGATTTGGAAGGACCAGAGGCAGAATGATATGGTTTGGCTGTGTCCCCACCCAAATCTCATATTGAATTGTAGCTCCCATAATCCCCACATGTCATGGGAGGCACCCAGTGGGAGGTAATTGAATCACAGGGGCAGGGTTTTTTCTGTGCTGTTCTTATGGTAGTGAAAGTCTCATGAGATCTGATGGTTTTATAAAGGGCAGTTCCTCTGCACACACTCTCTTGCCTGCCACCATATAAGAAGTGCCTTTTCTCTTCCTTTCCCTTCCACTATAATTGTGAAGCTTCCCCAGCCATGTGGAACTGTGAGGCCATTACTATGAGGTAAGATAGGCTTGTTGTGATAAGTAAGGTGTCAATAAAATGAAAAAGTTCAGAGGAGAACGTATTGCTTTCAGGGGTAACTTCATGGAATAAGCAGCATTTTAACTGATACTTGAAGAATGGATTGGGATTTTTTCAGGTAAGAGAGCTCCTAGAGTTATGACTGATGCAAAGAGTATGTTTGCTTATTTTTTTTTAAATGCACTTTATACTGGAAATTATATACTGGATTCCTGGCTAAGCATTACAGAGAAGAAAGAGTCTATCTTGCATAATTAAGGTGAGAGGAAGGCCAGTGTAAAAATTCAAACTGTTTGGAAGAAGTGTCAGCATCAACTGTTAGGAGTAACCCAGATGGTGCTCAAGATAAGGAGGAGGTACCTGCAGTAGAAGACACATTCAATGGGTGTATTTGAAGTGAAATACTGTTGCTATACTATATTACTCTTCCTCAGAACCTACTCTTCTTCAGAACCTCGTAAATTCTCAGCAAAATATTTAAGAGATTAAAAATATTGTTGTTCATTTTTCTTAGTAAAATCACACAGGAACAGAATACTGCATGTTCTCACTTACTAGTAGGATCTAAACGATGAGAACACATGGACACATAGAAAGGAACAACACACACTGGGACCTTTTGGAGGGTAGAGGCTGGGAGGAGGGAGAGGATCAGGAAAAATAACTAATGGGTACTAAGCTTAGTATCTGGGTGAGGAAATAATCTGTACAACAAACCCCCATGACACAAGTTTACCTATGTAACGAACCTGCACTTGTGCCCCTAAGCTTAAAATAAAGTTAAAAAATACTGCTGTGATAGAATTTCTAGTGAAAGCTCATGAAAAGCTAGATGTTTGTGTTAAGGTTTTCATGGTGTCAAAGAGGCACCATGGAACTAACACAGTATATTCTTGGTAGAGAATTGTAGAGGTCCAACTGCTAATATCTTAGAGAAAATTCCCAAACATAACTGAGCCACTGAATAAATGAACATCTACATATAATGGCTGATGCCTATGCTCAATGTCAGACTATATTCATCCTGGGCTTTTAATGGTGTGACCCAGGAATTGGTACTTTTAGCCAATTCTGCAGGTGATTTAATGCATCAAGTGCAACCCCATGTCTGAATACCTAAATATGAGAAATACTTGTGTGGAGGATATAAACAAAGTAAGGAAATCTGGACACAGGAAGATAAAGTGACAATTAAAATTGAGAGGTTCTCCACATGGACACAGGGAGGGGAACAACACACACCAGGGCCTGTCAGGGGGTAGGGGGCAAAGGGAGGGAGAGCATCAAGACAAATACCTAATGCTTGCTGGGCTTAAAACCTAGATGACGGGTTGATAGGTACAGCAAACCACCGTGGCACATGTATGCCTATGTAACAAATCCACACATTCTGCACATGTATACTGGAACTTAAAATAATAAAAAGAAATCATGACAAAAACCATTAAAAAAAGATTTTTGTCAGGCGCAGTGGCTCACACCTGTATCCCAGCACTTTGGGAGGCTGAGGTGGATGGATCACAAGGTCAGGAGATCAAGACCATCCTGGCTAACACGGTGAAACCCCGTCTCTACTAAAAATACAAAAAATTATCCAGGCCTGGTGGCATGTGCCTGTAGTACCAGCTACTTGGGAGGCTGAGGCAGGAGAATCACTTGAACTCGGGAGGCGGAGGTTGCAGTGAGCTGAGATCATACCACTGCACTCCAGCCTAGGTGACAGAGCGAGACTCTGTCTCAAAGAAAAAAAAAAAAGAAAAGATTTTACAGAAGCTCTAGATTTACATGTGAGTCCAACCAGACTTTCCAAACAGAGCTTACACTGGCGCAGTATGGTGACTATCTACCTCTATAAATAAATAAATAAATTAATTAATTAATTAAAATTTAGAAGTTCATATGTTAGTTATTAAAAGAGGAAAAAATGATGCTCTGGATTCATGTTATAATAGCAGGTTTGTGTGTAGATAATGGGCTGGCTAAAAGACTGCAAGTCAAATGAAGCAAACAAACTTTTCCATGTGTCTAGGACTGGCCAAAGACATAACAAAACATTGTGTGTGTGTTTTTTTTTCTTTTCTATTTCTGCTTTCCCTTGGGACAGATAGCTCTGGGCCTCATGGAGTTATGAATCAGAGTGTTCTGACATATGCAGCTAATAGAACATGCATTAGCTTTAAAATTAGGTGCTCTGTTCTGAGCACCCATGATTTCATTCGTTATTCTAAGAATATTAGCCTCTCCTAATATGGAAGAGATGTGAAATTACTTACAAGTTTCACTAACTCCCTTATGATGAATCCACTACCCATTTAGTCTTTTTCTTTCTATTCTGCTGTCTCTGCCCAGAAGACAGATCACAAAAATGGATCCCTCCCACCCTGATTCATGAATTACTAAGACTACTAACCACAGTATTTTCAAGCAAGGAGTTCTCAGTTAATTACTCCTGTAATTAAAGAAAATTGTGTGTGTGTGTGTGTGTGTGTGTGTGTGTGTGTGTATTTGAAATCTCCCTCCCTCCAGGGACATAACCTATCAGATTTTCAAGCAGGCCATAACCCATACACTGTGAAGTACCTCTGACATGTAAGAAACTGCACTACTTAGAAAACTGAATTCAAGGACTGACTATGACCAACAAACATGTGTGATTTCTGGATGAGAATGTCACTCCAAGTCTCATAGTGAATGCAAATTATCCAATATATTTAAAGATGCCAAATAACGAGGAATAGAATATAAGAGATTCGTGTACCCCATAAACATTCAGATGCACACAAAGACTAGAGCATCAGAGCTAGATGCAAGGCACATTCCATTTGGGAGAAAAAAGCCATAAGCAAAAGTAACTTATGTATATTGATGATCTCTGTAATGGAAGTATCATGTTCATATGAAGAAATGTACTGTGCTCTCCAATTCATTGATCATCGGGATTGCCACGAGTATAAAAGGAACACTAATGTCATTGATCTTAATGGCTACTGTTTATTGAGTGTTTATCATGTAAATGGCATGTTTTAAGCCTCACAATCTTATTAGGTGGATATTATTATATCCACCATGTGAATGAGGGAGAAAACCTTACACAGATTGGGTGATTGAAGAAAGGTCAGAGTAAGTGCCAGAACCAGGGTTAGCAACTCAGAGGAAAGAAGAGAAGTTTGCATAAAGGTGGCTCTCATTAAAAAAAAAAAAAAAGAGAGAGAGAGAAGAGAAATTGGTTTCATTCTTTGTGACTCTAGAGAATGGCAGAAACTCAGTCAGGAGGGGCAACATTGTGAGGCTATGAGTGTCCAGTCATTAGAAATATTTAAATATTCACTTTTTAATATTCACTTGCCCAGAACATTATAGCCAAGATTCCTGATTTCTATGAAGACATTAGAGTGGTCAATTTCAGGGATCTTTTCCCAAACTTGGAAAGATGTTTGCATCGCATGCTTCCATGATATAAATGGTCTGTTGGCTCAGTAATCACTGAAAACCACTCAGATGAAGAAGTGGACTTGACCCAGACAATGGCCCTTTGGAGTCAGATTTGACAGTTCTTCTTAAATTAAAGCATAGGCTGATTCTCTTTTAGCTCCCTCTTGAGACAAGTGGTGGTTGCAATGCCTGTTGCTGATGTCAGCTATAGGTGATGCTGGTATATGCTCTCAGACTGTTCAGAATTTGCACCTGAAAAGTGGTTTTGCTGTTGACATTTCATGCCATGAAGAAACTGGCCTATGAACCTGCGAACTAATAGGTAGCATAATGACACATTCTTCATGCTAGAAAGATCAAATAAGATAAAACTTATAAAATTTCTTGGCACAGTGTCTAGCACATAGTAAGTTTTCAGTAAATATTAGTTGAATCCAGTTCTGTTCTGGTAGGCACAGAGATATGCTGCCTAGATACCCTTTTAAGGAAGGGAATGTTCCCAGGTATGGAGAATACAGTCAACAGATGGCCTCCAACTGTCAGAAACTTCAGGGTCTACCATGGCCACAGAAAACTGCCTCATTGAGCTCACATCTTCCCTGGGCCAGTCTGCATCCAGAGCCTGGGTGGAGCAGGGTATAAAATCTGTTATTTCTCCTAATGCAGGGCACTCTAACAAGCTCTCTTCTGGACTGGCTGAACCTTATCAAACCTGCATGGCCTTTGACTTCATCCCTAATAAACATCTTGTACGCTGAACTTCATTTCAGCATCTGAACCCAGAGAACACAGCCTGAAACATTTGTCCACATCCAAAAGACTCATATGTAAATTGCAAAGAATGTGAACTTGGATATTTTTCTAGCCTTTAGCTACCTGGCTTAGCAGGGACTGGGCCAGAAAACCTCTAAGGATTCATCCAGTGCTAAATGCTGCACATGCTTTCAGTTCCTCCATTTATATTCTCATCACTCCCTCTAGGAACCTCCTCTGTCTCTTGTTTTTTTCCCTGCATTTCCAGAGCTTCCTTTATTCACAGAAGAAAACCCTTATCCCACTGCATTGCCATGCAGCTTTAGCATGTCTGTCTTTCCTGTTTGACCCCTTTGGATCAAAGATGCTGTCTTTTACCTTAAAGTCACCTGCAGCACCTACTGCCTGGTTTGAAGTCTTGAAGGTATGCAATAAATGAGCGTTTAGTAAGCACACTCATACAGACACTCTTCAGGGTTACTCTGACTGAGGAATACATAACAAATGGTACTCCATAACCCTCTTTCCAATTGTCCTCTTCTTTAAGTAAACAATTTCCCATTTCGTGAAGATCAATTTGTTTTCCAATGAATTGCTGCAGGACATAAACATGTCTAAGAACTGGCCAAGTAAATGAAGACATGGCTTTGTATTTTAGTCTACTGTCAAAGTCAGGTGGTGCAATACCACAGCACGTCATTCTTTTCCAACCAAGCATGTCTTTTTAAAAATGAAATTACAATTGCTTTGTATTAATTTATTTTATTTTCATTGTAAGAAGAAAGGATGAGAGATGCCAAAAGACAAACGCCAGTGAGATAGCTGGCATGGGACAGGCAAAAGGAGGTAGAAAAGTAGGGAAAGGTAAAGAAAATTATATTTATTAAAAGCTTAATACATGTCAGGCACCATTCCAAGCTTTTTGCATACATTCCATTTAATAATTACATTTTATAGATAAGAAAGTTGAGGTTGAGATTAGCTAATGTTTTTCCCTGAGTCCTATAAGAATGGTCACACAATTGGAAATAGAAACTCAGGTATTATATGTCTAACAAATGGATCTGTCTCAACAAATAAATGGAGATGGAGAACTTGGAGGTATCCGGCATATCAAATCATCAAGGGTGGCCAGAGCAGATTGTTCAAAGGGTAAGATAAGAAGAGTGAGACAGAGAGAGAGAGAGAGAGAGAGCACATTACCTGTAATAGTGTAATCAATGCTTATTGAGTAGAAAGTAATGGGCTAAACAGGAGAACATGTATAATTGCAAAGCATATTTCTTGTCCACAAAGAGTTTCTAGTATATGTTTAGGGAGGCAAGACATGAGTGCATAAAAGGAGAATTAGCTATGCAGGTAAATGCGATAGGACTGTTACATCATCCATAATAAATTCAGAGCCAAGAGCCTGTTTTAAGTGGGATAGTCAAAAAGGACTGAAAGGAAGATCTCTCCCCACTTCTAATTAATTTGGTGATTAATGTGAGGAATGTTTTGTGTCCTCATCTTTTCTTTGATCTCTTCTTTCAGGGTCTTTTCCTCTAACCAATTCTCCACTCCATAGCTTAGCAGCTAAATGGTTCCTTAGCTGCTTGAAGTAAAGGATGTTGCTTACATGGCTATGCAATTGTTATATGTCTATCTAATAATCAAATTACCACTAATTTACCATAAGAGAAAAGGAAAATATATGCAGAATGTCCCATTTCAAAGAGTTGTACACATTGCCCTAAAAATTGTTTACTATCAATTTACTTTCATATATGAATTTCTTTGTAGATATAGAATATGCCTATAACCACATCCAGCTGTACACCATGAGTATTTTAAGAGAGTGAATATATAAGTCGGTATGGAAGAATCTTAGAAATAATGCTTACTGAAAACACTACTCATTTCAAACAAAGGCTCTTAGCAGGAGAAAGCCTCTTCATTAAAAAACCAGAATTCAAAAAATGCAGGGCTATTTTAAAGTTGGAGGATGTTCTCAGGAAAAGCCAGAGAAAAGCCCATCCTATCTGTGAAGATTTTGCATATGGGTGTGTAATATAGACATACAGGTTCGATTTTCTTTGCGGAGAAGGAATGCAGCATTGTGACGTTTCTGAAATTCTAAACCTGAACAGGGGTTGGTGGGGAGACATTAGAGTCTGAGCACATATGCCAAAATATGCTGTATGAATGCTAATGCTGAAAGGTTTGCTTTTAAGGACGTACACAGGTTTCCCTCCTGGCCACCCTGTATCCGGTCTTTCTTAAAAGGGTCTCCCTTGGAAAATAAAGTCAGTGATTTTTTTTTTCCAATGGACCCACAAAGCAGGAACAGATGTGACACGAATAACCTCTACTTTGTGCATACCTCAGAGGGAAATGACATGGCCTAAAGCAGGGGATCTGGCTCCAGGCCAGAGAGAAGGACAATTGGAGTTTAGGCCCCTAATGACATGGTTCACCTCAGCTCACTCTTTTGTGCTTGTGTAAAAAGTGCAGGTGGAGAAAGTGAGTCGTGTTTACTCATTGCAGGTACAAATGAAGTTTCTGCAGAAGGCTGCCATTTTCCTTAGCTCTCTGTTATCTCTTTCTCCCACATCAGAATAGCCACACTGCTTTATTTGACCATCTTTTAAGGCATGGAAGAAGTGATCAAGCATAATGCTTGAGGCCTGAGTTCTAGAGTCTGACACCCTGAGTTGGAATTTTGGATTGGTTCTGCCACGTAACAAGATAATTTTTTAAAAAATTATTTGCCATCTCTGTGCCTCAGTTTCTTTCTCTGTTATATATACAGGATAATAATATGATCTACCTCACTGAAGTTTTTATTCTGAGATTCTATAGACAAAACGTGAGGAGCACTTAGAACAATGCCCAAAACATAGCAAGTGTTTAATAAATGTTATTTGTTATAATTATTAAGAATCACTTTTTATTTTTAAAATTAAACAATTTAATTTTAGATTCTGAAATTAAACAGAACATGCATATGATTGTTACACAGGTGATATTGCATGTTGATGTGAATTGGGCACCTAATGTACCCATTACCCAAATAGTGACCATGGTACACAATAAGTAATTTTTCCATCTTCACCTCCTTTCCATCCTCTACTTTCTAGTATTTTTTATATTTATTTGGGTCAATTTTTTTTCCTCAGCAGAAAGCAAGTCCTTGGAGTGCAGAAAGCATGTCAGATTCATCTTAATATTATGCTGTCTCAACTCTGTTTCAGTCATGTGCTGGTAAATGTTTAACAATAGGCTCTCCAAAAAAGGAAACCTCGATTGGTAGTGTTTGCCAATTTCTGTGGTGTAAATACTCCCACCATGATCATTTTCAAGCTATCAACGTGACATCAAGTGGCTCACAAAATTCCTGAAAATTTAACAGTAGTCTGTTGTGAGGAAATACAAGCCAGCTTCAGTACACCACTCAAGGCATGTGCAAAGAAAAGATGTGAAAGAATAAACGTGAATAAATGAATGATGAAATTAATGATTCTTATAATGGATCCTCAATGTTAAGAGAGCCACAGCATGCTACCATTTATAGGGTCTTTTAATACTCTTGTTTATCTCTGTTAAAGGAGTCTCTGACCAGGAGGACTATTTACCAAGGATTTCTATGCAACACGGGTCGTTTGTGTTGTCCCAAAAAAAAGTAAATCTTGATCCAAAAGCCTTGAGTACTGTCACACATTATATGTTTCCTGTGAAAATTCATAATGCACATGCATGTATTAATGACACTGATAAGTCTTTTAGTAACAAAACCCACTTAACTATGTTTATTTCAACACTTCTCAAAATATTTGACCACTAAATCTCTTTTGGCTGGATAACTAGTAGCATCATGAGGAATTAATATCTCTGCAGAACACACAATGGAAAACACTGACAGAGCTACTTTTTCTTATTTATAGGGAAAAAAAGTAAATGTCTTTAGTAATGCTGGGAAAATATATTTTTAAAACTTTGAACAATGTATGCCTTGAATATCCCCCCTGAAAAATGGATTAATAAAAATAATAGGGACTATCTGCCAAGGGCTGCACAATTCTATAAGGTAGATAAAATTACCCGCATTGTACAGATGACAAAATGAGGTCTCAAAAAATTTAGTTGATTTTCTTACTGGCACACTGTTGATCAAAATTCAAATCCAGATCTTTCTGTCACTTAAGCTAGCATTCTTTCTCCAACATTTAAATGAGATGTCATGATGAAATTATGGTCATCAGTTTCAGCTTAGTCTTTCACTCTACAAAGCAATTTCAGTATGTTTTCTTATTTTACCTTCTCTTTCTTCCACAGTAACTATTTTAAAATTTCTATATTCTCTCTACTACTCCACTTGCAGAAGATTAATTCACTTTCTTTTGACCAAAAATAGAAATAGCTTTAGAAGTATACTTCCTCAACTATCCACAAACTGACTTAAAAATTTAGTTTTACCTGCACCCATCATTCCACTTTTCCTTTGTTTATCTAAAAACAAAACTAAACTAAAACTAAAAACAATGTCTCTACACTTGCCTACATACTCCATTCCTTTTTTGAATTTTCAAATTTTACCCTGTATCCACACCCCTGGCTCATTTTCTACCTCTTCCCCTCTATTGTTTTTACTTTAAAATTTTTACAATTTTTAGTATGATTAATTTTCTCCCTATACACAAACAAACAAGAATAATCCTTTCTCTTTCTTCTTTCATCCCTCTTTTTCCTCTTCCAATTCTCTCCTCTCTCTCTCCTTGTCAGCCAGTTTCTTGAAAATCTTGTCTATACCACTTATCTACATATCCTCACTTCTCAGCCACTTTTCAGATTTCTCCAATTAGGCCTTTGCCATCACTCCATTGAAACTTTTTCAAGATCATTAGTGATCTTATTTTGAATCACTGGGCACCTTTCAATTCTGTATTTCATTAATCATTACTTCTTCTTTCAACATGCTATTTCTTTTCCTTCATGGACAGCTCACTTGACTTGTTTTCTTCTGCTTCTCTAGTGACATTGTCTCAATCTCTTAAGGAGGCTTCTTTTCCTTTGTCTATCCTCTAAATGCTAGTCCTCCTCAGAGATTAATTCCAGGCCATCTCAACAGTCACACTCTACTTGGGAGACTTCAACTACTCTCATGGATTCATCTACAACCTGGATGCTAATGACTCCAGATTTATATTCAGTCTAGAAGAACCCATGGCTTCAAGAGCATATCCAATGTCTTACTTAAAATTCCAACTTGAATGACCTGCAAGTATCTTGAAATCTAAATTATTGATAATCTACTACTCTCAGTGGGTTCCATCACTTGTGTTCCTTTTTCAAAGTAAATTTCACTCAGGCTTCTAGGCCAAATGAATGAGTGAATGACTGAATAATAATCCTGAAATTTTCTCTATTTGTCTTTTCTTAAAACTAATTTATTGACAAGCCTCATTGATTAATTTATCTAATACTTCCAAAATGCATTCATTTCTCTTCAACACATCATAACATACTATGATCCAATCTTTTTCTGCATGAGCATCAGTAGCAGCCTCCTATCTCAGTTTCCAGTCTGGACTTCTGTCCCTGTGTAGTCCATTATGTATTTTAGAGCTGCAGGTATATTTCTAAAATTAAAATCTGTCCCTTTCAGTATTCTTCTTAAAAATTCTCCAGTGCTTTCTCTTGGCTTTTTATTCCTACCTAATCTTAAAGTTATTCAAAATATGTCAGTTGGCTGAAGCACTTTTATTCCCCAATCTTTTCTATTCCACAACTCCAGTAAACACACACACACACATACACACACACACACACACACAAACACATAATCTATTTATCCTGACCAATTCTTATTCATTCTCCTTGTCTTAAGCCAAATGTCATTTCTTCAGGAAAGCCTTTCGTCTTCCAGTTCCTAAGGTCTTTCTTCCTTATATTCTCATAGATCCCCAAACTTCCACTGGCATAACACTCACCAAGCATTTTTATAAAATTATGCTCTCCTTCCTCAATATGCTTGAGTTATGCATTTTTGAAAAAGTGCATGAAACCTAAAAATGCCATGGTAGAGCACTTCCTATAATAAATAACAGCAAAGTAATATTTTCCAGGATTCCCATTGCATTCTGGAGATAATGCATTTATATTATTCTTTTCTGTAGTCATAGTATTCAAATAGTCTGTATGCATATAATTTGCATTATTCAAATTCATTTTATGTTAATACAAGACAAAAGAATTCCAGTTAAAATGACGATCTAACACATGTGTTTTTCTATGTTTCCTTCTGAGTCACCATGAAAATGATGATAATCAAATTATAATGTATAAATTCATGATGATTAAGGGAACTTGAAACAAAATGACCTGGAAAAGAGGGAACAACAAATTTTTGGAAGATGAAAAGCAGATGAATAAGTAGTAACTATCCTAACAGACTGGAAAATCCTGAAACCCAACTGCCTTTCAAAAGAGATTCTAATAAAAACCAAGCTGACTTACAACATAAAATCTCAGAAAGGCTAAAAAAATTGTAGGTACTAGGTAGGTTGGAAGGTAGAGGGCTAAACACACATCCTGCTCGTAAATCTATACAAGGAGCTAGACCCCTAGATGGACTATACTCCATGCAGTGAGCCAACTACTTCTTTGTGACCCTTTCAGGAGGCAATTTTTTTTTGTATGTGGGAATACAGAATGAGAAATGCTTTAAAGTTGGAAACCTAGTCAAGCAAAGGCTAGGAGTAAGATGCCACTTTGAAAATAAGAGAATATAAATGAATATTCTAAATGGTGACCACACCCTTCCCACACTCTCTAGTCAACCAAAAGGCATACAGAAGATGGTGGGTAGAGATATGGATGGTTTCTTCTCTGGAGATTCTGAGTGGCCCAAAGAGACAAACAGAAAATAGTGATTTTAAGAACCCCAGTCAAACAATGTAGTCACTACTAGATCACCATACAGGGAGGGCAACCCAACAGTCAACAAGTCCTACTTATGCACTAGATTTTTGTTCTTCATTCTTTAATGCAAATGAATAGTCAAGTATCCTGGGACGTTTGAGGACAGGCTCTACCATGAAAGACAAAATCTGAAATGTAAAACCATAATCATAAGTTTATAATAATTGTAAAATAAATTATTACATTCACAAAACAAGAATATGTTGCTATAAAATGGAATGACCTGAGAACAACAAAAAATGGTTATTGAAAATTAAAATCATGATTGTGCCTCAAAAGTATTTTCAAATTGGATTAAAAAATAATGTTGAGAAAATATCTCTGAAAGTAGAGGAAATAGATAAATACAAGGTAAGTGAGAGAAATTTTATTATTTTAGAGGATTGACTAAAAAGTCCAGAAGTAATTAGTAAAGCTTTCATAAGGAAGGAAAAGAAGGCTGGGCACAGTGGCTCATGCCTGTAATCTCAGTACTTTGGGAGGACTAGGTGGGCGAATCACTTTCAGTCCTGGAGTTCGAGACCAGCCTGGGCAACATGGTGAAATCCCATCTCTACAAAAAATACAAAAATTAGCTGGGCATGATGACACGCACCTATTGTCCCAGCTACTCGGGAGGCTGAGATGGGAGAATCACCTGAGCTCAGTAGGTGGAGGCTGCAGTGAGTCCTGATCATGACAGTGCACTCCAGCCTAAGTGACAGAGTGAAATCTGGTCTCAAACAAAAAGAAAGAAAAAAAAAAAGGAAGGAAAAGAGAAGAATGGAGATTGATTGGAGGAAATAATCGTGTGCATGAATCATACAAATATGAATAAATGCATGTCATAGGTGAATTTCTGAACACTGAGGATGTTAAGAAGACTATAATAATTTTCAGGAAACAGACAAAAAGAGTTGATATAAAGATATTGAGATTTAAGATGTTATCACTGCTCTCAACACAACATCAGACACCAGAAGAAAATAGAGCGGTCTTTAACATTGTAAAAAGAAAGTATTTCTAACAACTAATTTATAGACTGTCATTCAAATTTAAAGATAAAATAAGGAAAAGATTAAAATATGCAAGAACTGAAAAAATGAACTTTATACAGAAAGCTCATGTGTCCCAATAAAATTGAGGATTCACAATGTAAATAAGAGAAGCATGGGTTTCAGTAAATAGCGGCTTGTATATTGGACAGAAGACAAGAGGAATCCTGAAGATAATGATGAAGACAAGTTCCAAGGCAAGAGCTGTTTGCCAAGCCTGGAGAGCGGTTAGGTGGGAATCAGAGGATGGTAGGCTCTAGGAGAGAGGTCTCAAGGGGGAAAAAAACAGATATTAGACTGATAGATAATGGTTGATTGATAGGCAGACAGACAGACATAGACAGATTTTTGTTTTGACTTTAACCAAAATAATAAAAGTTTTATCATTCAGGTGGATATTTGGAGGGTTAAGGAAAAAAAAATCCCTGAGCAAATGGATTAATGAGGCAATTTTAAACCAAAGGAGGGGAAATTAATACAAAGAAAGAAAAAATTTATGTCATATTTCATGATTTAGCTCTGAAAATATCTGGTTTAGTAATATAAACACTAAAGTTTATTTTAATTTAAAAAACAGATAAAACTATTTTGAAAAGTTATGAGAAGGAAAATGTATGTGCTTTTGTGTTGATGTAAAGGAATGGGCCATAGGCACTTGCAGGGGAGCAGATAGGTCTTCCTCAGATATTGCTAACAGTGGGTAGATAACATCTAAAATTAAGACTAAAAATACACTAAATAATTTAGAAAAATAGAGGTGAGTACCGAAAGAAATATTTTTAAGGTGTTGAAAACGTATGCCTCATATGAATAGGAATCAAAATCGTATGCCTCATAGGAATAGGAATCAGTAGTGGAAAGGGAAACAATTGCTATTTATGTTAAATGTCTCATAATACTGTTTGACTTTTTTTTTTTAAAGTTCCATATATTACTCTGATAAACAATTAAACAGTGGGATGGGGGGGCAGCACATGTAGATCAATGTGAATCAATGTCATGTTGTCCTTGAGTGCTGAGCTCAAAAGTTTTTATTGTATTATTGTACTGTATAACCTACATAAAGCCTACGTATATTATTTTGTATGCATCAAACACCTAAAAAGGTATTTTTAATGCCTAAAAATGTGTTAAAGAAAAAATAAAAATGCTAAAGGAAAGACTTGAAAACAGGAAACCTCATGAATGTTATATGTTAAAGCTTTTGGAAATGGGAAATGGGAAATGGATTTACCTAAGCTTCTTGTGAGTGTTGACTGTAGTCTCTAATAAGCTTCATTTTCTTTGCCTAAAAATAAATAAATAAAATAGTAAAGTGCACAAGTCTCTGGTAAACCTTCATGGATAAACGTGTGGTGCTTTGGAACAACAGGTACCATCGTGAGACACAAGACCATGAAAACCACTGGGTGGGAGAAGAGAGGCTGTAAGTTGCGTCTTAATGATGTGCGTTCTTCTACTACAGAGGCTTGCAAAGGGCAGCTTAGGGTTGCACGTGGCTCTCATCCTGGAAGTTGTTGATAAAAGCAGTGGAAAATTTGTATCAACGTAGATCTAAACATCAATTGCTTATTCTTTCTAATGAATCTAAAACAGAGCAGAGCTTATACTAACCTAATTGCTGTCTTTCCTGTTGGTCTACAAGCTCCATGAAGCTTGGGACCTTGTGTCTTGTTCACCCGTGAACACTCACTACTATTTGCCTGGCATATTGGGAGAACTAAGTAAATGGTAATTGAATAAATAGTTAAACTATAGTTCCTACTGATATTTTTATTTTGCCATTGATTAAGCTTAGGTTCTATAAATTATAGCCAAATCTCATACTTGTTCATTTATCTGCCTCTCTCTAAAATGATATAATGGCAAAAGCATAAGGTTTATAGATAGAAGACTCCAGTTTAATTCATGGCTCTGTGCTTTACTGACTATATTATTTTGAGCAAACCACCACAGCTCTCTGACCCTAAATTCTCCCATCCACTAAATGGTCATAACAAGACTTTTCTCATAAGATGGTTATGAGGAAGGAATGAGCCAATAAATGTACACTTTATAGACTGTAAAGTAATACATAAATGTCAGTTGTATCTGCGACTGAAGTTCTTTCTGATATATATTTTCTATGGATCGTACCCATTTTAATCCTCTCTCTACTTCTTTCTCCATATTGGATTTGCAAGTGAGAAATTTAAGCACCATGTTAGTCTTCATGTATTTATATTAAGAATTGTTAAGATAGGAATTGCCACAAACATTTATATCTGTCTCCTTGAGTCACAGAGCCTCAAATATGTGAATCAGCTACATTTTGCCCAAGGTATTATTTGTCCTACCATTTTTCTGATGAATTTACACAGAGTTAAACAGTTCCATTACGCAGTTAATAATTAAGATGTAGGGAATTATTGAATGATTTTTTTAATTACCTATGTTTTAGACAAAGCCATGCTATGTGACCTTCCAAATAAAGCTCAATTAAATTTAACCATGGAAAACAAAGAAACGATTATCATTAAATTGGAATTATACTTATGTGTATCAATGACACCTCTTTTAGACTAGTTAATGTCGTTGCAAATATAATATGTTAGACCTTTCTGTTAATTAGTTATAAGAGAATGTGATATAGTAGAAAGAGCTAATGTTTCATGTTTTATGACAATATGGCTGAATTCAAACCCTGACTCAGCCACTTAATATCTCTGAGCCCTAATTTCCTTCTCTGGACAAAAATCATAGAGATGCTTGCAAGGATTAAATATATTGTATAGAAAGTGCCTGGTTGACATTCAATTAATATTAGCAATCATTGTTTTAGAGTCAAGTTTTAAATATTTGAACCCCAGTGCTCAGAAATAATTATCTGGCCATGTTTATATTTACATACTAAATTGAATGTAAGGAAACGAGTGGATACCAGGTGGTTCTCCATAGAAGTAATTGAGTTGCCTCTGAGAGTATAGCAGGACTAATAGTGCCAGAAGGAGAGAGTGGCTGGGCTGCGTCTGTGTAGCTGTGTTGCACATGATCAGAGAGCCACAGATGTCAGTACAGTGCTAAGTGCTTTACATGTGTAACAGGAGCAAAAACCAAGACAGACAGTGAATCTGGAATGTCTGCTTGCTATCCTCACACTGCAACTCTGTTCAAAGAAGGGTGAGCCTGTCAGATAGAAGCGTTTTGTTTTTCTGAAACCTTAGATGCCTTTGGCTATGCACGTTTGGTATTAAAACCTGAGAAAAGTTGCAGTGCCCTACTTTTAGAGTGCCTAGAACTTTGGGAGATGGAAAGGGTGAATAGAGGGGGAAAAAGACAGAAATGGAGAAGTAGATAGCCTTATGATGCAGGGATCTTTGCACAGCTTTTCAGGGAAGCCCCCAGAATCCCCCAGTAAATTCTGCCAAACATCCATGTTGAGGTGTTACTGCTATATAAATGAAAGTAATGCAGTTAGGGACAGAGGTGGTAAGTAAAATATCAAGTCTCAAGGGAAACCAAATATCTTCCAATGATTCATATAAAGATGTACCTTGAAGATATTGTGAGTTTGGTTCCAGACCATCACAATAAAGAGAGGTGCACAAATATTTTGGTTTTCTAGTGCATATAAAAGTTATATTTTTTTGGTTCCATATGATCTTTAAAGTAGTTTTTTCCAATTCTGTGAAGAAAGTCAAGTCATTGGTAGCTTGATGGGGATGGCATTGAATCTATAAATTGTCTTGGGCAGTATAGTCATTTTCACAATATTGATTCTTCCTACCCATGAGCATGGAATGTTCTTCCATTTGTTTGTATCCTCTTTTATTTCATTGAGCAGTGGTTTGTAGTTCTCCTTGAAGAGGTCCTTCACGTCCCTTGTAAGTTGGATTCCTAGGTATTTTATTATCTTTGAAGCAATTGTGAATGGGAGTTCACTCATGATTTGGCTCTCTGTTTGTCTGTTATTGGTGTATAAGAATGCTTGTGACTTTTGTACATTGATTTTGTATCCTCAGACTTTGCTGAAGTTGCTTATCAGCTTAAGGAGATTTTGGGCTGAGACAATGGGGTTTTCTAGATATACAATCATGTCATCTGCAAACAGGGACAATTTGACTTCCTCTTTTCCTAATTGAATATCCTTTATTTCCTTCTCCTGCCTAATTGCCCTGGCCAGAACTTCCAACACTATGTTGAATAGGAGTGGTGAGAGAGGGCATCCCTGTCTTGTGCCAGTTTTCAAAGGGAATGCTTCCAGTTTTTGCTCATTCAGTATGATATTGACTGTGGGTTTGTCATAGATAACTCTTATTATTTTGAGATACGTCCCATCGATACCTAATTTCTTGAGAGTTTTTAGCATGAAGGGTCGTTGAATTTTGTCAAAGGCCTTTTCTGCATCTATTGAGATAATCATGTGGTTTTTGTCTTTGGTTCTGTTTATATGCTGGATTACATTTATTGATTTTCGTATGTTGAACCAGCCTTGCATCCCAGGGATGAAGCCCACTTGATCATGGTGGATAAGCATTTTGATGTGCTGCTGGATTCTGTTTGCCAGTATTTTATTAAGGATTTTTGCATCAATATTCATCAGGGATATTGGTCTAAAATTCTCTTTTTTTGTTGTGTCTCTGCCAGGCTTTGGTATCAGGATGATGCTGGCCTCATAAAATGAGTTAGGGAGGATTCCCTCTTTTTCTATTGGTTGGAATAGTTTCAGAAGGAACAGTACCAGTTCCTCCTTGTACCTCTGGTAGAATTTGGCTGTGAATCCATCTGGTCCTGGACTTTTTTTGGTTGGTAAGCTATTGATTATTGCCACAATTTCACAGCCTGTGATTGGTCTATTCAGAGATTCAACTTCTTCCTGGTTTAGTCTTTGGAGGGTGTATGTGTCCAGGCATTTATCCATGTCTTCTAGATTTTCTAGTTTATTTGCGTAGAGGTGTTTGTAGTATTCTCTGATGGTAGTTTGTATTTCTGTGGGATCGGTGGTGATATCCCCTTTATCATTTTTTATTTTTTATTGCGTCTATTTTATTC